>NC_071280.1:17298808-17328808 GCF_023375685.1 Ictalurus furcatus
GATTCATTTACACACAGACCAGTGTACTCAGTGTACTCAGTTTCCAACTGCACTTTTCCACTGCAAACTCCATACTTTCCCCGAAATTGGAAAGCGTGTGTTGTCTTGGATAGAATAGAATTGAAAAGGAAAAAAACAAAATAAGAAAGCACCACAGAACAGAGTAGAATAGAATTTAAGAGGACAATAGTACACAACATTACAGAACAGAAGAGAATAATGCCATAATAGAGCACAGTAGAATAGAATAGAATTTAAAGTGACGATATAGAATCATGTGCATACCATATTCACAATAGAATAGAATTTAAAAGAATAGTATACAATACACTATAACAGACGTGAATAATCTGTTCACAAGAGAATAGAATTTAAAAGAACAGATCGTAATAAAAAACAGAGCAGAATAAGAAATCAAAATAGAGTGGAATAGAATTTAAAAGGACAATAGTACACAAGATTATAGGACAGAAAGGAATAATAGCATGACACAGCAGTAGAATAGAATAGCACAATAACATGACGCAGCACAGTAGAATAGAGTAGAATAGAATTCAAAGTGGCAATGAAGAATGGTGTACATACCATATTCACAATGAAATAGAAAAGAATTTAAAAGGAGAGTAAAGAGTAGTACACAATACAATATAACAGAAGAGGATAACACATTCACAATAGAATAGAATTTTTGGTGTTTTATGTTTTACTCCTCTAGTTACCACATAACTATGACAACTATTACAGTTTTATTACAGTTTTTTTGTTGTTGTTGTTTTTTTTGGAGACTCCTTCCATAAAAAAAAGAAACGTCTCCTTAGGAAAAAATATTGTTTTCCAATAACATATTAGACCAGGCTCATTAACATAGACCTGCGATTTGAATCACAGCTGGAACTACCTTCAGAGCTGCTGTTATTATTATTATTTTTTTAATTATTCAACACATTCTGACCAATCAAATGCGAGCATTCAGCAGCACTGTTGTGTAAAGTCACATTGCGCCCTAATCGTGCATCATGACAGTGTTTTGGCGCCACCTAGCGGTCAGGACCACATCACACAGCTCCTGATCTCGCTCTCTCTGCATTCTTGAGTTATTAGGGCACATTAAAAAATGTGTTCGTTTCCGGTGGTTGAGGAGAAGTAGTGCTTTTTTCCCTGGAGTAGACGTTAGCGTCATCAAAATGACCGGCGTAAACTCCAGTCACTATTTTACTGTAATTTATTAACTGTTCAATCCGACTGGATGGTGATTATTATTATTATTATTATTATTATTATTATTATTATTATTATATAAATTGGTGTTTGGATTATGTTGTTAAAGGTCAAGTTGGGTTTTTTTTGTTTGTTTGTTTCTTGTTTTGTATTTAAAACTATGACTCTGTAGCCAGTTATATACGGTCTGTATACAGAAGATAATCTATTTTACAAACTAGTTTAAGAGAATACATTTGAATAACTTTACTGAGAAAACACTTTGTTGCACATTCCCAGAACAAAAACTAGCCTAATAAACTGTACCTTTCCGTGTCACGTGCGGTGGGGACCTCCGGCATACTGTGAATGTAGTATGCCTTTAAATATGCTTTAAATGATGGTCCAGTTCAAGGACCATTTTTCTACCTTTAATGGATCGGCTTTTTAGAGTAATCATTTAAAGGTACATGCACCAGATACACATTTGATTTGGGGGGAGTGTGCCACTCCAATGACAAGGAAATGTACAGTTTAGTCTCCATTTTCTCTAAGAGTGTAGTGTATATATGACAAGTTATATCAGGTTAAAGGTCTGACATGTGATCAAAAATAAATAAATAAATAAATAAAGATGACTGGCAGCAAAAAAAAAATAATTACAGACTTATTTTTCATAGTAATAGTTAAGCCTATACTATATTGAAGCAAAGCAACACAAACCAGGGTGCATTTCTTCCTACATTTTATATGACTTTAAATGATGGAGCAATGACGTCATCTAGTCATAAGGTGATGAGTTTTATTTATTAATGTGTTCGTTTGTTTGGGTCTATAGCGTGCTAGTGTAGCTACCAATGAGTAGCAGTATTTGTTGTCAGGATCTCTGACCTGAACATCATTTTGTCCACTCAGAAGGATGCTCCTTCACTGCGGCATTATTTAAGGTGGAACGGTTTTGTTCAAGGCGCAAGCAGTTATCAGCAGCTCCTCACCTTGAGCTTCACCGCGGTTTTAATTTAGCCCGATTACGGAGTTATTTTTGATCCTCCCCAAAAGCCGCATTGAGCAGCCGGATGACCGCGCGGCGGCGCTGTAGAGGAAACACTGCGGTCAGGAGAGACAACACTGTTCATCCCTTATAACGTTATTAATAACTGCGTCTTTCCCAGTGCTGAAAATCATCTGGCCGAGGGCTACTGCTGCAGACACACACACACACACACACACACTCTTTCCAGCACCGGGGAAAGGGAGAGTCTTCACTGCGCCATGCTCACTCTGCTCACCGCGATGTACTTGGTGGTGCGCGCTGCCTCCGCGCAGGTAAAACGCTTCTCACTGGAAATCTATTGCACTAAATCTAACGACACGTAACCAGAAACATGGCAACCTATGCCACAGTGGTTTGTTTTGTTTTGTTATTATCATAGAACAACTCTGCTGCTGAGTCCATCCTTCTGAAAGGAATCCTTAAGCGCGTGGGATGTGGGTTTTATTTCTGCAGCACTGGGGAAGCTGATCTCTGTGCAGTGGTTCATTCATAATGTAACCAACGTAACCGGAGGAGGAGAGAAATATATACCCGCAATGATTCATTCCACGGGGTTAACCGGGGGCTTTATTGCTTTATTAATGAAAGAAACATCAGCACCGTGGACAGCGACCTCCGCACTCAGGGGCGTGGCCACCCCATAGGCCACCCCAAACTGTGACCTACTCACAACTCTGAGTGGTTTATGACTCCTACGCAATTTAAATAGCTTCAGTGAATCATGTAGCTCAGTTCTGTTGTCATTTAGTACTATGAAGGAACGCTGAAGCAAAATGGATTTATGTGGCCGGTCATTTTGCACCCAGGAACAAATCAGATGTTCTGAAAATGCAACATTGGCCTACATGTAATCTGTTGGTGGCACGTTTATTTTTAACATTGTACCAGCCTAAAGTTTTGTATGTAATAATTGGTATGATGTAGGCGTTTAGCACTTTTATTAATACATTTTATCAGTCCGTACAGGATTTCGCCGAGTTTTTTTTTTTGTGATTGTTGCGGTCAAAAAGGTTTGATTTTGCCGCGACTTTTAAAAAAGGTTCCGATGTACTTTGCAGGTTTTTGAGGGGTTTTTTTAATAACTACATGAATCGGTGAAATTGCAATCGCACGAAATTGTTTTGTGCGGTCTGTCGCAGTGATGTTTGTTGGTAAATGAGACTTTTAGCTGTACTCATGTTCGACACACGTGAATCTAAGATGGCTTTGGATGAATGCACGTTGTGATGACGTCTCACGACGCGTCTCAGCCAGAATCTGGGGTGATTCGGGGCGGCTGTGGCTCAGGTGGTAGAGCGGGTTATCCACTAATCGTAGGGTTGGCGGTTCGATTCCTGGCCCACGTGACTCCACATGCCGAAGTGTCCTTGGGTAAGACACTGAACCCCAAGTTGGTGGCAAGTTAGCGCCTTGCATGGCAGCTCTGCTACCATTGGTGTGTGAGTGTGTGTTTGAATGGGTGAATGAGACACAGTGTAAATATAGTGCTCTGGATAAATGCGCTATATAAGTGAATACCATTTAATTTTGAAAAATTGCAAGCTCCTGTCAATATTGAGGAGTTTCCTGATTGTGCATTCATTTCTGCGATCACAAAATTGCAAAATCCTGGTGGGACTGACTAGTGGTTAGGCTTCGGTGCTCTCAGAACCTGGATCAGGTTTGATTCCTGGCCAGATAATCAACCCCAGACACTGGGGTTACACAAGACAGTGCCGGTCCCAAGCTAGGATCAATTGGGGTGGGTTGCATCAGGAAGGGCATCCGGTGTAAAAACTGTGCCAGATCAAAAAATATGCGCCTCAGTGATCCACCATGGGGACCCATGACCCATTTATGAAGAAATATTTACATTATTTTAGTTAACATTACCTGACAAATTAGTCACCTGACAAGTCAGGTGATATGGCTTAAAGTAACTAAAATTGTAATATTTGCATAAAATAATTTGACTACAAAAATATTTCACAAGCTAAATAAGGGTTCACTTGCTTATTTATTTACCTAATTATTTGTTTGTTTGCTTGCCTCTTATTGGATTATTAGATTCATAAAGACACAGTGAGACATACAGTCACTGCAAATATGTGCACAAAAACAAGAGAATGTTCAGGAATTGTTGATCAACTATTGCTGAACTGGACACGCCGACTAATACTAGTACAAATATTAATACTAATACAATTCATACGAATTGACGTCATGAAGTGGTGGGCAATGTCATTTTAAGTTCTACACTTAAATCAATAGTACACTTCCTTAACACCGAGTGAGGCTTGATAGCGTTGTTAAACTTTTATAGCAAGACGCATAGCTATTATTGAAATGTTCCTCCCCAAGCTAACTATGAAATGAATTCGAACACGACATTATCATGTCATCGTGACATGTTACCAAAACATACTCAACTGTGGGCTCAAGTTACAAATTGCTTTTGAATAGGGAATATCCTTCCATCTTCTATACTGCTTAAACTACCGGGTCGCCGGGAACCTGGAGTCTATCCCAGGGAGCATGGGGTACGAGGCGGGGTACACCCTGGACAGAGTGCTAATCTATCACAGGGCACGATCACACACCCACTCACACACCCATTCATACACTACGGACACTTGGACACGCCAATCAGCCTACCATGCGTGTTTTTGGACTGGGGGAGGAAACCGGAGTACCCGGAGAAAACCCCCGCAGCACGGGGAGAACATGCAAACTCCGCCCACACAGGGCAGCGGCGAGAATCGAAGGCGTGAGGCGAACGTGCTGACCGCTAAGCCACTTCGTATTGGTGTTTAACGTCTTAAATGACTGAATCTGACTCAGTACTGACTCTTATTATGTTATACTTAATTTAATCATCAACTGTTTTCCAAGTAGCTCCTGGATAACAGTCTACAGTTTAGGTTAACAAAATGGAACGAAGCATAAGAATTAAACATTCACTTTATGACCAGTGACTCGAGTCACAGCCAGAACTATTTCAGCACACTAGCACTATCTAGTGTTATATTGACATATATATTTATATCTATGTAGGTCCAAAGTTCCCATGCACACTTTCAGGGAAAAACAACAAACATGTCCTCCACCTCCAAACAAACCTGAGGCAGGAAATTTATATTCTACAGACTTTATTACCTGCCTCACGTGTGTTTGGGGCTGGGAAAGAACAGTAGTGTCTGGGGAGATTAATGACCGGATTGCTGGATCGCTATTGCTATTTTTACTAGCAAAAAAGAAGAATCTATATTTCTAGATAGGTTACAGCTTAAGGAAAATATAAGCAGCCTATCCTAACACGTTGTTGTTGTTGTTGTTGTTTTATGTCCAAGTAACAGTACAATAACACACATACATAATGTATGTGGAGTTTGGAGGTGATTATTTATGGCGGCTGTGGTTCATGTGGTAGAGCGGGTTATCCACTAATCGCAGGGTTGGCGGTTCGATTCCCGGACCACATGCCGAAGTGTCCTTGGGCAAGACACTGAATACCAAGTTACTCCCGATGGCAGGCTATTGGTGTGTGTGGGGGGGTGTATGAATGGGTGAGTGAGAAACAGTATAAAGCACTTTGAGGACCCTTAAGGTTATAATCTGCCATAAATCAGGTCTGATATTTGACACATAGCTGTGTGTTGATGTTTTTCCACAGGCCTGGTGTTGGTTTATGGTGTGCATGGCTCACTATGTTACACTAACACCTTCACTAAAAGCTAACATTGTGTGACTGTCATATGAACGTAAAGATGCTTTTTTTTGTCACTATTTTGTTGGGTTAATGATTTCTCTACGCACTTTTCAAGGTGATTTATCGTTAGCAAAAACGCATCGACTGCAGCCACAGAGTCGAATTTCAAAACTCAACGGTTATCCGTATTTCCAGAAACGTCCTCCATATATGGTGCTGGAGTGGGCGTGACGAATCATACCTGAACCGCTAGCGATGTAGCAGGGATTTCTGGGATATGTAGTTGTTCTTGTTTAGACACAAACGCACCACCAGGTGAAAAAAACTACACTTCCCAGCAGCGCTTCAACAAGCACTGACACTGGTATTTCGGTATATGAACAGAGGTGCCTTTTTGGTCTGGTCCTGAGTTGGGAGAGCGCAAGTCCCAGACGAACTTCTCAACCCGACAAACATTTAAATATGGTGAGAGGTTAATATTTATTTTAATTAGCACGTGCTTTCGGTGCTGTTTGGGTTGCAAACTGTTTTAATGTTTTTAACAGAGCAGAATTTTTTTTTAATGAAGTTGTTAAACGTTGTATATATGTATAGCATGTCTGTTTTTGGGGAAAATGGTAGAATCCGGATATAAACATGATCAGTGTATTGTCTAGTTAGCATTAGCTCAGTTATGTAAACAAGCTGCTAAATGTGTATTTCCGCTTTCGAAAAGGAAGATGCACTTTATTGTATATCTTTTTTTTTTATTTTTTATACAGAGCCATAGGTAACCTCCAACAATACTCGAAACCGCGGTTAACTATTAACTAACTAATTATGCATTCATCTAATTAGCATACGAGTTCGCGAGAGTTTTACCGTTACCGCAGTTACGCTGTGTCCCGTGCGCGTGGCATCGTTTGCGTCATCATTGCGCGCATTCAGGGGAGAAATATCGCTTTATTATTATTATTATTATTATTATTATTATTATTATTATTATTATTATAACCGTGACGTTTTTCCAGACGAATGCGCAAAAATTTAATGAATCTATTTAAAGTAATTAGTCTAGCTTTCTCTTCAGGCTGTGAACCAGCTTTTCTCTGCTAGTAAACCTAACGCGCATGCGCAGAAGCTCGCGTTGTAACGTTTGCATTGAAGTGCACTACCCAGATTATAGAGAGATGCAGGTATTGCCTTCAGGTTTTAGGATTTTTATGAGTAAAATGCAACAGCACTGCCTTTGATTTGACTTTTCGTTATGAATTTGGTTAGGTAAACTGCTAATATGTCAATTCTAGGGTATAACAACATACATTATATTACAAATTGCAGAAAGTCCACAGCATTGTGTGCTTGTGGGGGTTTTGTTTTTATTTCCTGTTTAGAATAGCGATACCTGTGCGAGAGAAGAGCCAGAACCGAATAAAAGAGAAAGAGACACCAAAACTATTGCGAGAGTATAAATAAGTGTTTGGCTTTTTGTTTTCGAGGTGGCTCGTGTCTCGTTCGCACTGGTTGGTGAACTCTTGAGTCTCCTATAATTAAAAATGTTAATATTGTTGACATAAAACGTGCAGCGGATGTATTTCGTCTCCGGTTTTTTTGTGCAAAAGTTTCTGACTTTTCAGCACCTTCATGTTCCAGGGCCTCTTGTCTACCTCTGGTAATTTTAGCTGTTACACAACCCGTAATTTCTCAGGTCTAAGTGGGAGCAGGTTGCTGTGTTATGTTGTTAATTGCTGTTTTTTTTTTTCCCCTTCTCCTCCGCAGGCCGAACCGATCCGTGTGCTGGTGACAGGCGCTGCCGGTCAGATCGCCTACTCTCTGCTCTTCAGCATCGCCAAAGGAGATGTGTTCGGCAAGGACCAGGTCAGAAAAGTGCAAATCGACACAATTTAATGTCAAACCAGACAGCAAAATTCACTTCCAGTGAACAGTTTAAATAGTGCTAAATTAGTTCAGATTATTAATATCCTATTAGAAGGACCACAGCACTTTGTCTTTGTCGTCTTTGCCTCGTTTGTTTTGCGGATTCTTGAAGACATCTTTTTTTTTTCCCCCCATGTCTTCTGTGCCTCAGCCAATCATCTTGGTGCTCTTGGACATCCCTCCCATGCTGCCTGTGCTGGACGGTGTTGTGATGGAGCTGCAGGACTGCGCTCTCCCGCTGCTCAGAGGTCCGCTACCGATCTCGAATCAGTTTACACCGTCTCCTAAGGGCTGTATAAAACTGCGACTGATCCTGATTCAATGTTCCTCTACTGGAACAGTCTGCATAGAGAGTTGAATCATAGCTAAAGATTCGAAGAAGTGGTTCAGATTCGTCATACGCGATTCATCGACGTGCAGCGCGTGCGTTATTTTTGAACGTGATAAAAGCCTTGTTACACACTCCCCACGTTTATATCTACAGATAACGAAACGGAACAGATCCGATACGTGATTCGCTGAAGCTCAGTCCGTCCTTCACGTGGTGAATGCGTTATCTTTGAACACTCTAAAGGCATGACTCGGTAGCACAGTGACCGCCTCGTTGCACAACGAGCAGCAGGAGGTGTGTGTGATGTGTCCAGTCCTCCTATTGGTCCACTCTGAGCCAATCAAAACAGCGAGGGAAGGTGGAGGAGTCCAAAGAATGGGTTGCATCGTAAAAACAGACCGAAGTTCATTCTGATAAAGACGGCTTCTGATTCATGACCCAGCGGACACTAATCAGACAGATCAGCTAATCGAGGCAATTAAGAGGATAAGGGATATTCCTGGGCTCTTAATAATTTATGACATTCTACAGTACTGAGTATATTATTAATACCTACACAGACCCAGAGTGTATGTAGGCAGCACTTTTGGGTTGCATTTGTTCCCAAAAACGTCTCAAGGCTTAACACGGATGGCCGTCTTCTCAAATCTTTTTTTTTTATTTTTTTTTTATAAATCCTATTTTGAATATAGCATTGCATACATACTTTCAGAGAGAGCAAAAATCATTCTAGTAGTAGTTTTTAACACCATATCGCAATAATATTGTAAACGCATGGACACGTGAAGGACGACAACGCTCCGTCATAATCGGACATCATTTCAGCTTCGTTTTTGCCGAAAAATCCACTTGAACAAATTCGGCGATTGATCTATTAATCGATTCTGGGTTCAACACATTAAACTACTCTTACTATTGTTATTCGATCAGATCGACTCGGGTTTTACACTGCAGCACAGAAACACGGCTCGTGGAAATCCAGTGATCTTTATTTACACTCAGGATGTGTGCTTTTGCAGAGGTGATCCCTACCGATAAGGTGGAGGTGGGCTTTAAGGACCTGGATGCCGCCATCTTGGTGGGCTCCATGCCCAGGAAGGAGGGAATGGAGAGGAAGGACCTGCTCAAGGCCAACGTGGCCATCTTCAAAACGCAGGGAGCCGCTCTGGACAAGTACGCCAAGAAGACGGTCAAGGTGAGGGCAAGATTCGGCCGGATTCGGAATTGGACTGAAGATTTATCAGGGGGTGGAGAAAGGAGGACTGTGTGTCCCGGCTGTTTAGTATTTTATTCACAGTCGCCTCAGTAGGCTAGCGTTTATTTTTCTCCTCTTTTGGGTTAACAAGGGGGAAAACAATCCTACTCGCTGTTGACTTTCACAAAACAAACTTTTTTTATTTGGTGTGTATGTTTAAACAAAAAGTGCTTCATGGTGGCGTGATGCACCTCGACGATGTATATATAGCGCCTGCTAACGCAAGTCACCTTGTCTGTGCACCTAACTAGCTAACTATAACTTAGTATGTTGTTGGTTAACTTTTTTTAGTTTAGGCGATTAAACCTCATTTCGAGAGATTGATTAGACTTGTGGGAGGAATTGAGGTTAGTTTTCTCCCTTCGGTGCTGGAATAAATCCCAAAAATATCTTCCAACCCAAATCTGTCGTTTGATTTATGGGCTCGTGCTGTTGCTTAAGACTGAGTTTAGAGCATAAAAGGGCCGTTTAATGTCACCGTGTCTGAACTCAGGTGCTGGTGGTGGGAAACCCGGCCAACACCAACTGCCTGATTGCCTCCAAGTCTGCGCCATCCATCCCAAAGGAGAACTTCTCCTGCCTGACCAGGCTGGACCATAACAGGGCCCGCTCACAGGTTACACCCCTTATTAATAATAAATAAATATCTGGACTACACAGCTTTTAATTGTCGCTTCTCATGAAGGCTGGTGTGCCTTCGTGTGTTTCGAGGTTTCAGTAGGATTCAGGAGGCATTTCTTGCTGTCGTTTCTGTTCTCATGTCGGTAGGTGGCGATGCGCGTGGGCGTGTCCTCGGACAGCGTGAAGAACGTGATCATCTGGGGAAACCACTCGTCCACGCAGTACCCCGACGTCCACCACGCCACCGTCAACCTGCGCGGCAAAGAGGTGGCCGCCTACGACGCCGTGAAGGACGACAGCTGGCTGAAGGGAGACTTCATCTCCGTGAGTACAGCTCGCAAACGCCACCAAGTTCCACCGGCAGCTTTTAGAAGGAAGGGAACGGGTAACGTTCTTAACATGGCTTCGCTTTCCCTCTTCCTCTCAGACGGTGCAGCAGCGCGGTGCGGCCGTGATCAAAGCCAGGAAGCTGTCCAGCGCCATGTCCGCTGCCAAGGCCATCTGTGACCACATGAGGGACATCTGGTTCGGCACTCCTGATGTAGGTCTGCAGTGGCCACACACACGCACCGTGTCTTACTGCCCTGTCCTTCTAATGGAGTGTGTTTGACTTTCACAGCATGAGAACGTGCTCTGTCTTTCTCTAATAATAATAAACATTGACTTTAAAAAAAATAATAGTAATTACAAAAAATAATGAGTGTATGATTGTCCGGTGAGATGTGATCAGAGTTGTAGTTGGTTTCTGATCGTGTGCAGCTCCGAGATGAATTTGGCTGCAGCAGGTGCGTGACTCCACCCCCAGTAGCACCTGCATTCTGACTCCGCCCCCAGTAGCACCTGCATTCGATTAGTTTCTGATTGGTGAATGTTCCTCTGTCTGACCCTCGCCGGTCTTCCAGTCACAGCACACTCTTTCTTCCTCTGGCAGCCATGTTTGTTTGTGTCTGCCTTTCTCCATGTCTAGGCCGTGATCACTGAGCCTGGAGTGTGTAAGGATCTGTCTCTGTCCTGTATCTCTGACGCCGAAGACGTATTCTCCCAGCTCGTATTTTCTGCTTAGGTCCCGATAACATTCTAGTTCACTTCGGTTTTCATTTTGGTTTCCCCAGCGGTCCAGATATGCATGTTTACTGATTTTTATGATCGGTTTATTCTAATTTGGTTTAGTTTAGTCGAGCCGGTGTGAAACCGATCGTGAGATGTTTGTGAGTTTCAGAGCCAGCTGACCGAGGAGACTGGTTTTAGGGCTTATCTCTTGGGTTTTAAGGGCTTGGTTTTCAAGTGTATTAGAGGAGCTTGAGTTAAGATGAGTCCAGAGTTTGAGATGTTTTTTGAATATTTAGAAATAAGGGATATCTGCCTACTTCAGCTCTGCATGCGTTAGTTGGTGGTGTTCTCTGCACTCTCAGGATGTTTGGACAGAATTCTGCATGCAGGAACTCTATGGGGTGTTTATCCCATCTGGAGAAGTCGTCCTGACCTAGCGGGCCCCACACTTCTCATCCATAAAGAACTAAAGGAATAATAATAATAATAATAATAATAATAATACTGTCAAACATTTAGCACCAGATTGTAATGGGGATGTCTACTGGGGTAAATTTCCCTTTAAGAGTGTAGAAAGTTGTTCTTGTTTTCTCTTTTAATGCGTTTCCTGCCAGACCGAAGCCACCTGAAGTGTTGGTTTTTAAGCCGAGGTAGTCGTAAAGAGTGTTTTCTAGGGCAGTGTTTCCCAGAGTGAAGTTGTGCCTGGTTTCCTGTAATCTGGCACTTTTTTGTGACCATAGATCTCTCTCTGTCTCTCTCTGCAGGGTGAGTTCGTGTCGATGGGAGTTTACTCCACTGGGAACTCTTACGGTGTTTCTGATGACCTCATGTACTCCTTCCCAGTCACCATCAAGGTCTGACCTCACCTCGTCGATTATGAATTAGTTAGCTTCTCATTAACGAAAGTTGTAGTTGTTATAAAAATGTGAATTTTTTTTAAAAAAATTTTAAATTCTAGGTAACATTCTCTTCATGCTTCTCTGTAATTCCTCTGACCTGTCTGTACAGAACAAGACCTGGCAGGTGGTGGACGCTCTGCCCATTAACGACTTCTCTCGCGCCAAGATGGACGCCACAGCGGCCGAGCTGATAGAGGAGCGAGACACGGCGCTGTCCTTCCTCTCTGCGTGACTGCTTGATTCCGACGAAAAATGGCACCCAAATTCTTCTAAACTGTAAAACTCCACATTGTCCACTTGCGTGCGCGTGTGTGTAATGTATGTACGTGTGTGTGTGTGTGTGTGTGTTTGTATGATTCCACAAGCTATAAGGACATGAGGAGCATCTGTACCATTTCGTACCAGTACATTAACAGAGTGTTAATGGGGCAATAACAAGAGTAGAAGGTATTCACAGTTGGAAACGCACATTTATTGTCCCTCCAAAAATATGTAACTGCACTATAAATAAAAGGGACATCTTAACTGAAGGTGGTCTCTCAGGCTTCATGATTTTTAAGTGGAGATTTCCTTTACTTTTTGAACATATAGTCTAATATTAATAATAAGTATTACTGTTTTGTTTTTTTTTTAAATCAAAATTTCTGTTCAGTTTATTTTTTGACATGGGGTTTGGATTGAACCCTAATGACATTAAGTTCGTACCTACAGTAACAGTCATAATTATAACGATTCTATTACTAGTTTATAGACATATAAATATAACCTACTGTATCTAAAGTCAAATAATAAATTCATGGTTATAGCATTCTGTATATGCAACTTTGAGAACCATTGGATTAAAATGTTTCGACAGGTTCCCAACCCTACTCTTATTTTTTTATATATAATATAAACAAACAAACCATCACAGAAAAACTAATGGCTTCCACCACAAACCATTGACCAAAATCATTACCACTATTGATATCCACTAACAGAATGCAAAAACTCCCATTCTAACCCTTAAAACCCTTACAAATCTTATGAGGGTTTCTGTTGTTTATTTGTTTTCAGCGGGGTGCTCCTGGAGAACTGCATATCTTTGAGTGTTTTCCCTGCACAGACACTCACTTTCAATTCAAGAAGAGCTGTTAATGCGCTGATTATTCGTGTAAAGGCAGGAAAACACTGCAAAGTGTAGGACAGAGGGTTCTCCAGGACCAGGGATGGGAACTTGTACAATGTACAAAACTGAATGAATGAATGAATAAATAAATGCAGTACCATGTCTGACCTGAGGGTGGCAGCATTGCGTCAATCCCCTTTGCTCGCGCGACGTTACTCCCCGCGATCTGATTGGCCGACGCATACTGTACCCTCATCCTGATTGGTCAGTGATCACCACGGCCTACAAGATTCCGGATTGTGTCGCGACTTCCGGGTTTTGGTGCAAATATCTCTTGAGAGTTTGACGCAGTTTGGTGACAGTGAGTAAAAAAAAACAAAAAAAAAAAAAACGCTGTTCTCGCAGCAACCAGCTTGTACAATGTAAAGTGTGCGCACAGCTTTCTTTTTGTTGTTGTTTTGTTTTGGGTTAAAGGCATGCCGGCATGACGTGCTTGGCTTTGTGAGCATTTTGTGCTCGAGTTTGTCCGCTTGAGCGAGTTCCCTTTTGCCCTTGGAGTAAGTCGAGCTTTATAAGGTAACAAGCCGCAGCACAGAGCACAGAGCCTGGCGAGCTTTCTGACTGCTTCCGCTTCACTTTATTACCTTGGTTATAGGTTTAATAAATACAAAATATCACAGGAAGTGTTGACCTATAGCTATAGCTCATGCAAGTAGAGAAAATATAGTGGGGTGTAATATGAGAGTGTGTGTGTGTGTGTTCGATGATTGACTCCACTGACCCCCCCTCCCATCCAAAAAGGGGTAGAAAGTCTTTATTTACCCCTCTAGATGGGAGGGGAGGTGGGCTGTGCTACAATTTGGTGAAAAGGAGACTCTGTACTGTACTTTCTCTCTCTCTCTCTCTCTCTCTCTGTCTTTCTCTCCCCAAAACATATAACACCGCAGATTCAAATACTAAGCTCTGTTAGGATAGAGTAAAAAATATATATATTACTAAATTGGGGAATTTAACAGAGGACGCTACTGAGGAAGAAAAAGGGGAGTGGTCTGGATTGTACACGGATGATGAATAGGTTATAAATGGGGACGCGGCGGTGAAATCTCATTCAATATCACGGATTTTTAAAAGTTAAACATCTCCAGGGAACACCTCAGTGCCGGTTGAGCTCGAGTTCAAGCCTGAAACAATTCGTGTTCCTGCTCCGTTTGGACACGAAGACAGACCCGAGAACACGAACGAGACCTGACCGTTAATTAAATACGGAGTCAAATATCGCGAGATTTCAAAACTTGTTGAGAAAACTACTAAAAACAACTTCATCGTGATCATCATGTCGGTTCTGTCGGTTGCTGGTGAGTGGTGTAGTAATGATGTTTGCTCTGTGGACCATGTTTGCGGATGTGTTACCTGTTTACAATCTGAACACTAAGTGTATTCATTGTATTTGGATATCAGTTCATTCACATATCCTTTAAATTGTTTCTATCTAGGGTTTTCTTCTCTTTTCAGTCTGAACATCAGATTTTCCGAGGTCTAATATAATGTGTCCTTGACTTAGCACTTTTCCGTTAGGTAAGGTGTGTTGGTTACGAATACAAATCTAGAACTTTCCATACCTTGGTCGAGTACCTGTATCTGTTTCCCATTGTTCCTGTGAAAGTTGGACTTTGTAGTATGGGGGGGGGGCGCTGAATCAGCGAAGAAAGGATGTAAGCAGGAACAGAGAACGTGAGGAAGGGTACGGAGTGAGGAAGAGGAAGAGTTTATAGTAAAGCTGCCGATTGGTTGGCTGTGAAGCACACAGTGGCATCACCACTGGCGGCTGGAATACAAATCAGTGTGTTTTCAGGCAATTCTATATTGAAGGAATCTCACATTTTAAAAATAAAATCGACGTTTTATGAAGACCAAAACGATTCCTTAAATCACGCTGAAAAAAATCTCACCGAGACTGTATGTTAAGGGATTCGGGGTGAATGAATTCTCAATGAGGGTTAGGAGGATGATGATGAGAAGAAGAAGTAATGTGAGGAATAATGATACAGTTCTCGCCTTGGTCACACTAACAAAATGAAGTACAGTCGCTAAAATGCTCCCGCGTCGTCAGTGTTTGGACCTCTGATGAAATCAAGCGAAGGCTGGGAATTGGTGGGATCAGAGTTGGCTTGATTATGGAAGTAATTCTTGGTACCAATACCGAATTTCCATAGGTGTGCATCTTTTGATTTTTATGCTCTTCACACTTGGTTCTGTCTCTAGAACTGAGTCGAGGTGGCTTCAACGGCGTGATGACTGAGTTTCAGGAGAAGCTCAGGCAGCAGCATGAGAACTCCATGCACAAGGAGCTCGAGAAGCTGCTCTCCACTGCCAAGGGTGCCGAAGCTGAGGTAGGGCTTTATAAACAGTTCACTTCAGTTCAACCTCTTTTCCGTCTTCTGGAGAAGTCCATCATTATACATTGCTCACAGTGCACACTGAAGTCCTAACTGCGCAGGCTGGCGTTTATAGAGCGTTCAGAGTTACGTTGTAAAGAAAAGGTTATGAAACGAAGGACACTGCAGTTATTCGAGAAGGGACAGGAAAGGAAGTCAGGAAGGAAGACAGGGACTCCTGATTTTGTTACGAGGGTAAGCAAGAGGAACTGTCGCAAAGGTTGTAAACAGAGAGACAAAAGTGATTACATTAAAAAGTTAACACATTAAAATCTGTGATTGATATCAGCTATGTTAAGATAAGAATAACATATACTCAGACGCTAGTTCAGGATCAGACTGCTCTGAGACCCGTTCAGGTGGGCGTGGCCTGGTATTTTAATGAGCGCACTGGATCGACAGCTCTCGACTCGACTCAACGAGAATAGGTGTTAGGATCTCCAGGTCATTTCATTTGTTAGTTACCGTTTTCTCACTCGGCTGAAGAGACACGAGGAGACGTACAGTACACGTGTGACGTATAAGAGCTCGCCGTCTCTGTGCAGACACACGTCCTGCCCCGAGTGTTTTATTTTTAATGATGATGGAATAGCATGAACTGTGATAAAAAGCAGATGTTTGCGTAGCGTTCTGTTGTACGAGCAAAGCGAGTGTGCCTGGAGATCTGCGTGGGCGACACACACACACAGAGTTTTAATCAGGCTTGTCAGCTCTGACCCAGTGATCCAGCGCTGGCTCCTCCAGCAGCAGCAAGAGCTGTAATTAAAGTGTTTGGTCTCCTGAGAGATACCGATCGCTTAATTACACCCCTTCTGTCCAACGACGCAAGATCGAAGCCGTTAGCGTGAAGGTCAACGGTGGCAGTCTTAATTACCAGAACATGCTGATAAGTGTTGTGGTGTGAGAATGAATCATCAGGTTATTTGTAGCTGATGTATTTGCTCTGAAACTAATTCGATTTCTAGCACTGACGATGAAATGTGTGTGTGTGTGTGTGTGT
Source organism: Ictalurus furcatus (assembly GCF_023375685.1). Lineage (NCBI taxonomy): Eukaryota > Metazoa > Chordata > Actinopteri > Siluriformes > Ictaluridae > Ictalurus > Ictalurus furcatus. Next base: position 17,315,364 of record NC_071280.1, read on the forward strand.
GTGTGCGTATTACTTTCTTGTCAGATCTCCAGGAAAGATTTCGAGGGGTTTAAGCAGCTCTTCCACAGGTTCCTCCAGGTGAAGGGTCCCTCTGTGGAATGGCCCAAGATCAACAGACCTCCTGAGGACTCGGTGAGATGCACACCGCAAACTGAATCACACACACGACGCTCTAGATAAATCTAGATCACCCATATCTGTTGTACAAATAGTACAAGTACGTGTTTGTGACGCTGTAAACTAGCAGGAATTTACCGATTATTTCCAAACTCATCTGATGATCTGGACGTGCTCCGTGACAGATATTTATGGGGAAGATTTGAGACAGAGCTTCCATCGCTTGTTAACTACATTTGCAGAACGTTGTGTACGTATGTCGTTGTTGAAGCATTGGCCTCCGTGTTGTGATAAGAGACGGAGGGAGAGCACACCCACGTTACCGAGAGCTGCCAAGCTTCCAGTTATCAGGTCCCTCCTACTGAGAGGGATAGACAAGAAATATGGGTTCAGATCGCAGGAACATGAATAGGGGAGGTTGCTTCAGAGTGATGTGGTGTAGAAAGTGAATATGGTGGATGAGCCTCATAGGGATTGGGATTGGCCAGGACGGAGTTTGATTAGAAGCAGGCTGGGTTGCTTTAGAGGTTTTAATCTAAATATTTCCACTGCCTGATGAATTTCCAGAAATCACATGTTTACTACATTCATTTTTCACAACCTAATTTTTTACCATGCTAATTTTTTTACTTAATGAATTTCCACTGCGTTGTTTACTATATGAATTTCCACTATCTAATTTTTGTTGCATTCATTTTTATGACCTGAATTCTACTGCTTAAAATATTTGCTACTTGAATTTTTTACTACAGTCATCATACTACATACATTTTTTGCTACTTGAAATTTTACTACATAAACTTCTTGGTACTTGAATTTTTACTACATCTTTATTTCCACAACCTAAATTTTAACTACTTGGATTTTTACGACATTGTTTACTCTATTAATTTCTACTATACATTTTTGCTAAATTCATTTTTACGCCATGAATTTTTTACTACATTCATTTCCACAACCTTTTTTTAAATTATGAAATGAATTTTTCTACATGAGTTTCCACAACCTAAATTTTTGCTACATTCATTTTTTTTTTGGCATGAACCATCCTACTTTAATTTTTACTACATTCCTTTCCACAACCTATTTAGTTATTTATTTATTATTAAATTATTTTTTTTTTACTAGATTCATGTCCACAACCTTTTTTTTTATTATTATTATTATTAAATTATTTTTTTTACTAGGTTCATTTCCACAACCTATTTTTTGAAGTTAAATGAATTTTTACTACATTCATTTCCACAAACCTAAATTTTTGCTATGAATTTTTACTACTTGAATTTGACTACATTCATTTCCTCAACCTTTTATTTATTATTGAATTCATTTTTACTACATTACTTTTTACTGCGTGTATTTGCGCGGCCTACATTTTTACTGCATGCATGATTGCTACATTGTTTACTGTATGAATTTCCACAACCTAAATTTTTGCTACATGAATTTTCACGGCATGAATTTTTACTACCTGAAATTTTACTACGTTCTTTTCCACCAGCTAAATGTTCACTACGTGAATGTTTACGACGTTCATTTCCACAAGCTAAATTCATGCCTCATGAATTTTTACCTAAATGAATTTTTGCCTCATTCGCTTTGACTTTTTTTTTATGATTTGATCTGAGCACAGATGTTTTAATCTAAAATTCTGCCACCTGAGTTTATTTTTACGTTGTGAATGTCCAGAATCTGAATTTTCACTCACTGACATTTCGCTTCTTGAACAGCCACAGCAGAATTTCTCTAGGGCTGTTTTTTCTTGGGTATGAGAAGAGCTTCTTGAGTCATGAGCGTTGCTCTCTTACTTTTTTCTCAGGACAGAGTTGCTCTAGTAGGTGCACGGGCACTTTATCAACTGCCTATAACGAGGTAGTAACTAACTGGGTGTGTGAGCGAGAGATAATAGTGTGACTCTGGATTTGGACGGAAGCTGTGTGTATGTTTCTGAAGTGTGTGTCAGCAGTCCCCCGACGTCAGCCCGCAGCGTTCCACTAATATCCCCACACAGAACGCTGGACTATGAATAGCCTGACCCCTGCAGCATTCAGCCACAGAGAAACAGGAAAAGAGAACTATGGCTCTTGGAAGATGACTGACATTTCTTTAACCCGGACGCCAGTTGTTCAGCTCGGGTTACTAGACCTAAAAGAGTTGATCGGGAATCAGAAGTTCAGCCGTTTCCGATGCTGTGCACCTAATACGACTTGATAATGAGGCATCGAGTCGTATCAGCTGGGCGCCATGCTGTCGTTTTTGCTTTATCCTCAGCTGCCGTTGTTCAGAGTCCAGGCGAGCTGTTAGTCCGTATCGACAAGCGTGGACGCGTCATAAATTTATCAACTTGTTCTCTCCTGATAGAGTTTGAGATGCATCGTGTGCGTGTGTGTGTGACCTCAACAAAGAGTCAGATGTTAAAAAAAAAATTATTTGTGTCTGGTGTTGCGCTAGCAGGAGAGTCATCCACGCACGGTATTTAATCCGGCTAGTAAAAATGCGTGAAACCTCTGAGATATTTAGAACAATCACAGAGCTCGATACAAATCTTCCATATCACTATCGTAAAGACTCTTATTGCGGTAATTAACAAGCAGCACGACCACGACTAGCTTCCATAAAGGTCCGGTGTCTCGTCCGAGCCACAGGGACGGTGTATGGTACAGGGTGCACTTGTGAACCGAGAGGAATTTGAAACCCGATCGCCAAACGCCTCTTTGAACTTTTCCCAGCGTCACCTCGGACGCGACGACCTTTAACCCAAGCATTTCTCTGTAACCCTCGATCTCAATACGCATTGCTAGGATGCGTAGTCACTCTCACGCCTCGTCCAGGCGGACATCTTTGCTGTTGTAGGTCACCTCATATGTTAATCCATGGCCTCAGCCATGTTGCGAGATTTCTCAGTATGGCTAAACCCATTGAAGTTAGCGGCTAATGCTAAGCATGATTACAGCGGAATTTTAGCCATGCAGCGTGTTTTCTTAGTGATTAATCACCGTTTCTGAGGTAAATGTTAATATTCTTGGTAGTTTTGATTTCTTTCCACGGTCCCCATACATTTACACAGTCCATATAAGAGAGTTAAATCTAGTTTAATTGTTAATCACAGCCACCAGATTGCTTACGCTCGATGTCTGCGTTGTCTGGTCACCTAGCGACAGTGTTCTCAATAAACCTAACTACTTAAAACCGAGGAATTTACTGTGTGTTCATCCTCCCCGGACTATATTGTGTAAAATATCCAGTCGGTTATAACTTTTAGCTAGCTGCAGCTAACTCCAGTCGGTTCCCGATATAACCGGTAGCCTGGTTAGCACACTTACTCCTACAGTGCTGTGGAAAAAGTATTTGCCCCCATCCTGATTTCTTCCGTTTTTGTGTACATCTCGTCCGAAATTGTTTCAGAAATGTAAGCAATATCTACGATCAAACAAAGGCAGCCTGAGTCAACACACAGTACAGTTTTAAAATGATGTTGCTCTCCAATACCAGCTGCGCCTGTGTGAGAATGGATTTGCACCAGTAGTTACTAATTCTCCAAATCTATGAAACCGCATTGATGATGGGGTTCAGCTGGACTAGACGCAACCAGGCCTGATCACCACAAACCCTGTTCAAGCACGTCGACACTTAAATAGAAGGTTTTCAACAGCGTGAAGTTGGTTGAAAGGTCTTACTCAGTAACACACTATGGCAGAGTTGAAAGAAATTCCTGGGCACTTAGGCCTGCCACGGCTATCATGAGGATAAATACAACCCTTTCTTCGCTCTCTCTCTCTCTCTCTCTCTCTCCTTCCCTCTTTCTTTCCCTCTAGTTCATTCCTCTCATTCGCTGGCAGCGTTACAGGAATAAAAACGCATTCAAACACACATTGACCAGATTTACACACTTACTGATCAAAGGCTCAGGCCTGAGAAAAAGATTTATTTAAGAGAGAAGTGTTTTTTTTTTGTTTTTTTAAAGTCAGTAGAAAAAAAAGAACACAATAAATCTTTCTATGGAAAGCCCAAAATATGTATTTCAGTGTCAAAAAGTCTGATTCACCAGAAATTGGAAATTGCAATTGGGAGTAAATGGGTTTTTAAAAAAAGAATACTTTTTTTTTTTATCTTTTATTTTTTTTGTCATTCTTATGTGTAGTAATATAATATTTTTATATAGTGCTATAAATAAATAAATAAGTTGTCTCTGCCTTGAATGAGTACGGTTTCTGTGTTAGTGTGCTGTGGCTTCTTTTAGATAATATGCTGCAGCAGTTGTTAAAGGACCGAAGTAGTGATAGTGATGCAGTAACTCCGTCTTGGCGTTTTTCCTCTCAGATCCAGCCGTACGAGAGGATCCGGGCGAAGCCGTTACCGCAGGGTGTAGCCGCGAGTCTGAACAAACTGGCCGTGGTGAAGCTGAACGGAGGTCTGGGAACCAGCATGGGCTGTAAAGGCCCGAAGAGTCTGATCAGCGTGCGCAATGAGAACACCTTCCTGGACCTGACCGTGAGGCAGATAGAGGTACGCTAACTCAAGACGCACACACACAGTATATATGTGTGTGTGTGTGTGTGTGTTCACATACACAGTGTTTAATCCTTGAATAGAATCCAGGTCCGGTTCTGTAGGCAGGTGAGAACACCGCGATCACACTGTCGGTTTGCCTCCAGGTGAACTCCAGCGCAGTGAGAAAGCGAATCGACTCTGAATCGACTCGGCTGTAGGAAGTGAATCGATGTGTGTTTTGGGCTGCAGCGTTTTCGCTGTAGATTTCCTCTAGAGATGATCAACTGAGCCAAAGCGCAGAACCGTAGCGCTGCGCAAATGCTGCTGGACATTTATTTAGGTTGTTTCTCTTAGTTGTTGTCAGTTATTTATATTAATTATGTAATAATTTATTTTAGTGCCAGCTCGGGTGAATTTTGTGATTTCGGTGCGCACTTGGTGAAGGTTCGATTGACCTTAAACGAGATTCCTAAGTCTGACTGATTCAGTTCCATTGTCTGCCAAATGATTAATTGTAAGAGCAAACGCACACCAGCGAGACAACACACACACACACACACACACACTAGTTAAATGTTTCGATAAAACAGCTTGCAGCTATGGAGCATTTTGCTCCTGACCACTTTTATAACCAACTTGTACACAGTACTCATTATCAAAGATATGCAAATTCACTCATTCCTATGTAAATCACTGCACCTCTTCATTCATACGTATTTTAATCCCTTCTTTTCAAAGCTGCTGTCATGATTGTGTGTGTGTGTGTGTGTGTGTGTGTGTGTGTGTGTGTGTGTGTGCGCTGCAGCACCTGAATAAGACGTACAATACTGACGTCCCTCTGGTCCTGATGAACAGCTTTAACACGGACGAAGACACCAAGAAGATCCTGCAGAAATACACTCACCACCGTGTCAAAATACACACTTTCAACCAGAGCAGGTACACACACACACACGCACACACACACTTGTTCTTTCTTTCTTCCTGTAGTTAAATGTATTTTTCACCCTTTTTGCTTTTCTCACTCTTCTTTCATGCTTTTCATCATTTTACCTCTCTCTGCAGATATCCCAGAATAAATAAGGAGTCTTTGTTGCCAGTGGCGACCAACATGGGTCTGACGGGGGAGAACTCGGAGGCGTGGTACCCTCCGGGCCATGGAGACATCTACACCAGCTTCTATAACTCTGGCCTGCTGGATCAGCTCATCATGGAGGGCAAGGAGTACATCTTTGTGTCCAACATCGATAACCTGGGTGCCACCGTCGACCTGCACATCCTCAACCACCTGATGAGCCAACCAGCCGAGAGGCGCTGCGAGTTCGTCATGGAGGTCACCGACAAGACCCGTGCTGACATCAAGGTGAGGACCAGGATTGAGAGAGAGTGTGTGTGTGAGAGAGAGAGAGACTTGTGTCAATTTTTACTGGCTTTAGGCTCCAACAGGAAGTGTGTGGTGTGTCTCCATCAGGGTGGGACTCTGATTCAGTACGACAATAAGCTCAGGCTTCTGGAGATCGCCCAGGTTCCCAAAGCGCACGTCGACGAGTTCAAATCCGTCACCAAGTTCAAGATCTTCAACACCAACAACCTGTGGATCAGCCTGCCTGCTATTAAGAGACTGCACGAGCAGAACGGCATGGACATGGAGATCATCGTTAACCCCAAGGTGAAACGCACACGCGCGATAGGATTAATGAAAAGGTTATCATTTGTTTAATTTAATAACGCACATAGCAGCGTTGCCGCCTCATAGCTCCAGGACCTTCAGGTTTGATCCTGATCTCGGGTTTCGCTCTGTGTCGCGTTTCGAATGTTGTCCCAGTGCCTCTAAGGGTTTCCTCTCGGTTTCCTTCCAGCTCCTAAAACATGCTAGTAGGTTACGTTAAATTGTCCCCTAGGTGAAAATGTGTGTATGAACGGTGCCGACATCCCATTCTGGGTGCATTCGCACATCACACCCGGCGTTCCCGGGATAGACTCGGGATCCACGGTGACCCTGACCAGGATGATTACTGAAAATCAATGAATTAAAAAAAATAAACACAAGGGATACGTTTAATTCACATCGTACGCTTTGTTATCTCCATGCTGTGTGTCCAGACTCTGGACGGCGGTCTGAACGTGATCCAGCTGGAAACAGCGGTCGGTGCTGCTATTAAGAGCTTTGACAACGCGCTGGGCATCAACGTCCCGCGCAGCCGCTTCCTTCCGGTCAAGACCACCTCCGACCTGCTGCTGGTCATGTCCAACCTGTACAGCCTGGACGTGGGCTCTCTCAACATGAGCGAGAAGAGAGAGTTCCCCACCACGCCGCACGTCAAACTGGGCAGCTCCTTCACCAAGGTAAGCACGTGACCTAGTGTCGGTTTAGCACTGATTCCTGTACAAGATGGTACCGAGTACAACTAAACCGCTGCTCGTGTTCCGTGAATAAACCATTCCTGCTGCAAAACCGTGTCGTGTTGTGCCCCACTGCTCTTTGGTCAGATTTCAGCCGTGGACTAATTGCGCCATAAAGCACACAGCACAAAGGTTACGCGGTGTTTAATCTCTCGGCAAGTCCAGAATACAAGCTGGCTAATGTACGATCGCATCCGACGTCAGCGACCCGAGCGCCGGATACGTCGCTCGATCGGTTCGGAGGTGTACAGCTGTATATAACGGAGGTATTGCGTTTGTGTGCCTTTTTGTGGCGTAGGTGCAGGACTTCCTGCAGAGGTTCGAGAGCATCCCCGACATGCTGGAGCTCGATCACCTCACCGTGTCCGGAGACGTCACTTTCGGCAAGCAGGTCACTCTGAAGGTAAACAACAGAGGGAGGGAGGGAGAGAAGGGTACTGGATACTGTGTGTGGATGAAGATGGGGATAGATGGACAGAAATGGCTGGTTGGCTGGCTGAATAAATGGTCGAGATCTATTACACAGATGAAAGGACTGAGACGAGTGGGTGTGGATGAAATAAATAGATGAGTAGTTGGACGGAGATGGAGTCGGATGAATGGACAGATGGATATGTAGAAAAATGAGTCATTTTGTTCTATCATACATTTTGTTCTATCTTTATAGTTCCGAAAATAAATACGACGTACGTTTCGTTTAGTTTTTTTAGTGTCGGCACGTTTCCTCTGCGTTTCAGGGCACGGTGATCATCATCGCTAATCACGGAGACCGGATCGACATTCCAGCCGGAGCAATGCTGGAAAACAAGATAGTCTCCGGGAACCTGCGCATCCTGGACCACTGAAACCACACAAACCAGATGACACAGATTTAACCGTCCTTTATTCAAGCCGTCCTCAACCTCGGGCCTGTTACAGTGTGTATGTATGCATGTGGGTGTGGATGAATTTTAACGCACTTAGGGAATCGCGCGTCCCTCGCACTCATTCCGAATGTAAAACCGTCACGCTCGGCTGTCCGGGCTCGACTGAACACGTTGAAGCTCCCAGCGTGATTGTTTTAGTTACTGATCCAGGATCTGCTGCACCTTCAGCTCCTAACACTTACAAATAAGAGTGGGAACGCTGAGTCCAGCCTAGTTACCATATACAAACCTCTGTGTACGTAAAAGCAGCGTGTCGACTGTTACTCGGACGTCCTGCATTTCAGAGATTAAAGTGCAATATGCAGTTATACCGTCACGTTATTCTGGTCTTTTTTTTGGGGGGGGGGGGGGTGTTTTAATTTTTTTTTTTCTTTTGACTAGAGCTTTATATCATACTGTTCACAGCCACTCGTCTTACTCCAGGTCTATATAAAGACATCGCAAGTGATCTTTACTTCAAAGATCACAGCGTTTCTATTTTGCTTTCCTTTTGCTGCATTATAACTACCCTGATTTCTTAAGCTTATACACTGGATCCCACAGCGTACACATTAAATACACACAAGAAACCCTTTAATCTTCTGTAACATCGTAAAATAACTTGTGCTCTCCGTTTTTCATGCTTTATTTCACAAAGGCAGGTAGATTTGCTGTGCGTCTGACGGTAAGTAAACGGCACTGCAGGAACATACAAACGAATGAAAACAATCACAAAATCCCTTAAACGGTAAAGTTTTACAAAACAGGTAGTAGGTTCTCTGGCTCGTACAATAAATACTACACGCGCTCCATAGTGCACGTCCCGTCCGACGTCACGAGTTTACAAGTTATTGCTTTAAAGACAGGACTTCTGGCAGTTCCTGTTCCAGACACGAGATTTACTGTACAAGTTTATTACTGGATTTATTTGCATTATTGTGAAATACAGTGATTAGACGCTGTACAAAAGCACACCAGAGTCGAGATCACTTCCTGTCTCGGCTACAGCACACATCTCGGACTGTAGCGCAGTCTGACAGCCGGATATTCCCATCGAGAAACTGCAGAAACGCTAAGGCACAGATGAGAAGGACCACCCCGCGTGTCCTTGGGGCCGGGGATACGAACGCTGTAGCTCGTGCGATACACACTGACTACTGAAGTAAAACCAAAATACATAACAGTTACGGTCGTCGGTGTTTGGGTTGACAAAAGCAACCGTGTGTAGAATTATTTCAAAATACCGTCGTTTATACGAATGTCGTTTTGTTTCAGAACAAACACAGCGGGATTAACCCTCTACTGCATGAATTATTCTATTTAAATTTTTTAAAAAAAAGATGTATTACTCTTGAATTAGTTCAAGTAATAAAAGTAAGTAATCTGAATTGGTAAATTGTTGCCATGTGGAAACAATGTGCAGCTGTGGAAAGTATCATATAGTCAAAAATGACAAAAAGTAAAATTAGAGATCAGTTAAGTGTTGCATTATGGGAACACCATGCAGTAAAGGGTTAAAATGCTTGTAATTCTGTCATTTTCGTATACGTTGCTTGTTCGATGATGTCATTGTGACCGCTGCAGTCATCTTCCGAGTTGGTGGAGAAGTAACCGAAACCTCAATTTCTGTTTGCTCCGGTCCGGGCCGGTTCTCGTTTTGATCACGTGGTACGAGATGTGTGATGTATAGGGTGGAAGCCTCATTTATTCTGGTAATTGAACACTTAATTAAAAGCAATCCTTCTTTTCTTCCTTCACCGGTGATTTGAGACGCGTCCTCGTGCGTGACGTCTCCCGAATCACAAGCGTGCTCAATCGCAGTAAGAACAAAAGCGTCTGCTCTTCAAAAGGGTAAACAGCGTAAAGAGTAAGAACGGTTTGCTTTGTCTATTTGGAAAAGACCACTAATGTCTCGGGTCACCGACCAGAGGTCACGTAATGAGGAGTGTTTGTGTGTCATACAGTGGTGTCTCCATAGTCCAGGTTCCAGCGTGCGTACTGCTCCAGAGTTTGAGGACTGACGCTCTTCTTGATCTTCTTCAGAGACTCGACGAAATCCGAGAAACGAATGTTCCTCACCTGAGAGAGAAAGAAACAGAGACAGACATTATTTTGGACTCCAGGCGTGGCAGTGGTAGTCCCAGCGAAGGAGGCGTGGCCAGTCAGTCTCAGCAAAGGACGTGTGGCCCGTCAGTCACTTTTAGTTTCTGCAAAAGAGGTGTGGCCTCTGTTTCTCAGTCCCAGTAATGGAGGCGTGGCCTCTGTGTCTGTCAGCCCTATTGGAGGAGGCGTGGCCTCTGTGTCTGTCAGCCCTATTGGAGGAGGCGTGGCCTCTGTGTCTGTCAGCCCTATTGGAGGAGGCGTGGCCTCTGTGTCGGTCAGCCCTATTGGAGGAGGCGTGGCCTCTGTGTCGGTCAGCCCTATTGGAGGAGGCGTGGCCTCTGTGTCTGTCAGCCCTATTGGAGGAGGCGTGGCCTCTGTGTCTGTCAGCCCTATTGGAGGAGGCGTGGCCTCGGTGTCTGTCAGCCCTATTGGAGGAGGCGTGGCCTCTGTGTCTGTCAGCCCTATTGGAGGAGGCGTGGCCTCTGTGTCTGTCAGCCCTATTGAAGGAGGCGTGGCCTCTGTGTCTGTCAGCCCTATTGAAGGAGGCGTGGCCTCTGTGTCTGTGGCCACTTGTGCAGTATCTGAATCACACTTAAACATATCCTTCATACATCACTCAGCTGAACACGAGTCATCAACAAGCTCATTAATCATCTAAGACGACGATACACACCCCAGCTATAAATTATTGTTCTTAACACACATAAGAACACACCAATCAGAAATGAACCAGGAAGAACTGTACCTCATTTGCCGCCATGTTCCTCACTTGCTCCGGACGAAGCTCTACAGACACGCAGAGATCAGATTACACACAGAATACACACAAATAAATACACAGATGGGTTTCCTTTCTGTAATCTCACCTCGTATGGGTCCCAGTGCAGCGTCTTTAGCCAAGGAGGTCAGATCACTGCCTGAGTAACCATTGGTCATCCTACACACACACACACAGCAATACGATTACCACAATAGCCCAGTCTCCCTTTTTTTCCTCTTGCACATTTCTCCCTCTGTGTGTGTGTGTGTGCTAGAGAACACAGACCTGGCTAGCTGATTCAGCTCTTTCTGTGTCAGTGGATTGCCATGTTTATTCAGGAGATTCTTCAGCAGCTTCAACCGCGTCTGCAACACACACACACACACACACACACACACACAGTTCAGACATGGTAAGAGCATCGTTGAGGCATCATTTAAGAGCCATGCACACCTGGGCTGGTATTTCTACATGCTCTGAATGCGTCTTCAGTGACCACAGGGTTCCCACATCTGCCAGAAACAGTCCAATACGACTTTAAATCCAGTTAAAAATGACCGAAATACCGAAACTCAAACAGCAGGTATATATTTATCCTCTGGACAACCTTCCAGAATTAAGATCGGTCGATAAAATCTTCACTCGCGCGGTCAGCAGTAGTCGCAACGACCGCACAAACATCGTCAGGGTTGTAACAGTAAAATATGTCCCTTGGTGGAACATATCCATTAGGTCCAGCACCTGACAGCTGAATATATGCTACCAAACTCGAAATCTGACTCTCTGAACCTTATACGCTCCACTAATTTAAAGTCCAACGCCAATGTTCCGTAACATTCAAAAGTAAACATCGTACAGTATTTCCAGATGAAGCACTATTAAAAACATTTCCTTAAATGGTCATAGGCGAAGAGTTTGAAACGGTCTCGTATTATTCTGGATATTGTGATAGATAACGGATAGCTTTGAGACGGAGTAGAGTAGATCGCGAGCACAGCTCGTGTTGAGAACGGTAACGAGAAGTGTGTTCATGAGGCGAGACGTGGCGCTGACGATAATAACGGGGTCTGGGGGAGTGAGAAGGCAGAAGAAATCTGGCAACCCTGGTATTAATACAACTGCCAGGTCGTGATAAGGTTATTTCTCTTAATCAGGAACGGTTCACTCTGGGACGTACCTCCTCTGAGGGTAAGGTCACGTAAATCCTCTTCGCAAAACGCCTGCACACACACACACACACACACACACACAGAGTGAGGAATTAAAGGTAGAGTTCACATTAACACTGAAACAGCAAGAACACGATGAGAGCAGTGAGAACCTGAGCACGGCCTCGTCCAGCTCCTGAGGACGATTTGTGGCACCCATCACCAGCACCCGGTCATCTCCTCCTGACTGTACCTACACACACACACACACACATATATATATACATATATACGATTTATATTCAAATGCAGTTAGCAGAAAGAAAATGAGAGACAGACGGAGAGACAGGAAGACATTAAGGATATGAGAGAGAGAGAGAGAGATTCATACCCCATCAAACTCAATGAGGAACTCAGTCTTCAGTCTCCGGCTGGCATCGTGCTCTCCTTCTCTCCTTTCACACAGGAGACTGTCTATTTCATCTACACACACACACACACCAGAATGATATTAATGAGCTAAAGGTCATGTTAAGTCATCTATTATACCGTGTGAACTGTAAGTGTGCCAGACTAGTGTGCCAGACTACTGCGCATACACACACACAAACACAAACCCACACACACACCCTGCTGATGTTTATGTGCTTACTCTGTGCAGTTTCTCACCAATGAAGATGACTGATGGCTGCAGTTCTCGGGCAACAGCAAACAGAGCTCGTACCAGTTTCTCACCTTCACCGACCTGTACAACGCGCACACACACACACACACACACACACACACACACACACACACATCTAATAAATAATGACTAATGACACATCCTATTAATAACAGGAATAACTAGGAGAGAGAGAGCGAGAGCGCAAAAGAAGGCAAGAAAAAAAAATAAAGAAAAACAAATGAAAGGAAGAGAGAGTGAGAGAAAGAGAGAGAGTGAGAGAGAGCGTGAGAGAGAAAGAGCGTGAGAGAAAGAGGGAGCGTGAGAGAAAGAGAGAGAAAGGAATGAACAAACAAAAGAAAGGAAGAAAGGTCACTGACGTATTTAGAAGTCAGACTGGCAGCACTGATGTTGAAGAAGGTAGCGTTGGATTCCATGGCAACAGCTTTCGCCTAGAGGAGAGAAACATGCATATGCACACACACACACACACACACACACACACATACATACATACAAAAACTGGATGAGTAGTGTGTAGTAAAGCAGGATGTGATCAGTGTGTGTGTGTGTGTGTGTGTGTATGCGTGTGTGTGTATGCGTGTGTGTCGTACCAGCATGGTCTTCCCGTTACCAGGAGGCCCAAACAGCAGCAGTCCTCTCGCTGGAGCTCTCAGTCCTGTAAACAACTACAACAACAATGTTGTGAGACATGGCATTGTCTCTGTGTGTGTGTGTGTGTGTGTGTGTGTGTGTGTGTGTGTGTGTGTGTGTGGGGTGATCTCTGCTGTGAAGAGGTGTCGTGTCGTACCTCAGGCCGCAGTGCCGGCAGGATCACGATCTCCTGCAGTGCC
>NC_071280.1:17333808-17411308 GCF_023375685.1 Ictalurus furcatus
ATGCTAGTGACACTGATATGTCCTGGTTTATGTCGTGTGGCCGATCAATAGCCCAATTATTCCATTCTAGGCCACTCGCTCTAGGGCGTACGCAGGGCTACTGTATAAACACTACAAACGAGTGTCTACAGACCTTCCCGTTCGGTATCCCACCACACACATAGCTCTTTTTAAGTCTAACCCACACGCGTATTCATCACTGATATGCTGAAGGAGTTGTTTATTTAACATGTATGGAAGGAGTCTCCAGTGTCAGAGATTTGTCACAGTCAGAACTAAAGCTGGAACTTTAAAACGTTCCAACATCTTCAGGACAGAGGGGTTCACACTTTGCGGTTTGTCAGTAAGACGACAAGCCGCGTCTCTCGTCCTCTTCACTTCGACAGAGAGAGGGAAATAAAGAGAGGCTGGTGAGGGTTTAAAGCCAAGGGTGACTGTAACATACGCGCAAACAGGAAATGACTCGTTTCATGGACGTTCCACAACATTAAACATAACTGCAAACTGATAAATCCGTCGTAAAAAAAAAAAGTACGACGAGACTAAATTGTAATCCTTGGCAAATTGCTGTGGTATAAGAGGAATAAGAGGAACGCCGCTGTTACAGGAGGTTAATCACCCTCAGGGGGTGGCAGCAATACATCCATTTCACACATCACACCATTCTATGACGGCACGTTTTCTATAATGACGAGGAATGGTTTATTCCGCACTTATATCCAGTTTTTGTTTACAAAAAGGGCAGTGTCCTGGATTAGAAACGCGTCTAATTAGATGTTATTAAAGGTGCATTAGGTATTTTTAGTCTAATTTTGTTCAAGATTAGGTCTCGAAGACCTAAACCCTAGATGGGTTTGATGTTTGAATCTTTGTTTTTTTTTCTTCTTCTCACACACGTTCACTAATCTCTGCCTCCAGAATCTACGGCGGCCCGGAGGGTGTTTATAACCTGACTGACAGGACTCCTATACAAACACAAACAAGCCGTCCGGTCCGGAAGGGTGTTTTTCAAACGGCTTTTCTCAGACACTTAGTACACACTTGTGCTGAAGTCATGGGTTAATTTTTGTACCATGTTGTAAATATCTTCCAGGTTGTTTGTACAAATAAGACTTAAAAAACAATCGGCTATTGCACCTTTAAAAGTGTTACCTTTCTCATCCTCGTCGATGCGCAGCGCCACTGAGATGAACTCAAACGCCTGCTTGTGATGCTTTTTGATCAGATCTCCGGTGGCATCGCAGTCTTCACCGTCCGCTTGCTTCGGTTTGGTGGCCATGACGCCGCAGATGGGCTTGAAAAACCAGGCTAAAAGTGAACACAGACCCGACACCACCAGCCCGAGCACTGAATAGAGGACCAGGAGCGGAGAGAAAAGAACTCGAAGGTTGTAGAAACGTGGAGGACGTTCAGGATGATGATGATGAAGCACCTCCTGGTCACAGGTGTCCTCGGGTTCAGGCCCGAACCGGGCTGCGGTTCTCTTCTTCGACTTCACTCTGCTTCCAGGCGCTGAATTCATTCACATTCACTGGGCAGAACGCTTCCATAACCAAACTAATCAGCTTTCAAATCCCATCTACTCCAATGTATTCACTAATATTCCTAATTCCTGCTTCGGCGCGCGTGTTGTTTACAGTTTGGTCATAGCCAAAAAGCGCTGTCAACTACACTTTACGGCCCCGTCCGTACTGCGCATGCGCGGAACTTTTCCCCACGCATGCGTACTCGCTAGCCAGCGTAAAGAGACAGAAGTCGGAAAAAAAGCAGGAAGGAATTCGTTCCCATGGTAACGTTCAGTGTCTTCGACCCATACGCAGTGATCATACGGATACCATTTAGCTTGCCGTGACTATGAACTCGTTTTTATAAAACATTCAAATATATCTGCAGTCAGAATCAATAGATAAATAGGTTTTGAAAGGCTGCGGTACGTAGTCATACCGGCAGATGGAGACAGAGTTGACAGAATAAAAGAAATAGGTGCACCGTACGGTATTTACCTCAAAGAAACGTTAATGGAGATTTTAAAAAATAAATATATAAGTTGGAAATGAAGGCGATGTTTTAAGTTACATTCGGTGCTGTATATGGTATGGAAGTAAGTGCTTTAATTTGACTGCTGTGAGTGCTTTAAGCTTGAGGTGTTTTGTCCTTTTTTGTCCTTTTTTTTGTCATAAACCAGACAGAAAGTACTTGTTTAAAATGTTTAAAAAAAAAAAAAATAGATACTATTAGCTACTGCATGCTCAGACAGTTGTTAGAAGTCGCCAGATGACGCCATGGATTAATTTGCATATTCATTATTAAGGCATGATCATTTCCATATCAGAACATAGAATAGAATGGAATAGAATAGAATAGAATAATTGGGACAAAAATGAGACAAACAATCAGAGATTGGTCATTGGAAACAATGGTGATCAGTGATTGGTCGCTGAGAACAATGGTGATCAGTGATTGGTTGTTGGGAACAGTGGTGATCAGTGATTGGTTGTTGGGAACAGTGGTGATCAGTGATTGGTCGTTGTACAATTTGTTGATAACCAGCAGTTGTGGTGTGAGCTGGAGAGAATGCAGAACAGTCGCTCATATCTGCTCAAGAACTTGCTAGCTTTGTTGCTGGGCTCTTTGTTGCTGGGCTCAGAAATAAAGTTAGTAAAGGGGTCTAAATAGTTGCCATATCTAGTGACAAAGTCACTAAATTGGCAACACTTGCCTGGGCATTTTCTCCCTGTGTCCACATGGATTTTCTCCGTGTACTTGAAGGTAAATGAATGCTAGTTGCCTGTGTGCAATTATTTTTTGGCTAAACTCTTTAAAGTTGCAGTCTGGCATTCAGCCTGGATAGTCATATAGGCGTTGCTATCGGATCACGGGCAAAGTTCTCTCTGAAAGTTGGATCATCCACGGACTATAAAACGTAAGAGAAAACCAGTCACCCTCTTGTGGCACTCAGATTGAAATGAAGACAACAAACTGAGAAAGCTCAGACAAAGTGTCTTTCCTACTGTGTCATTGAGACAGGGCCACACTTATCCTCAGACACTCCTGCGATGCTAAAAATCACACGACAATAAAATGTATTGCAAAACAAACTTTTACTTATTTGGGTAAATCAGGGCAGGTTAGACTGTAATACACAGAGAAATATTTTCTTTCACAGACGCACCACACTTGCATAAATTTTAATACATTACACCCCAGCTGCTGTATTCAAATTAGACCACCTAACACACCAACAGCGAACATTAGAGACATCAACACTGCAGTCTGAGATGGACACTCATGGAGGAATGGCGACGGAAAGGAAGAGTCTGTTTTAGCACAGGGAGCTGATCTCGCTCTTGCTGCAGCCCCACTTGCAGCAGGCGTTGGACAGGCCCACCACCACGTCCCTCCCTTTCCTGTCGGAGGTGCGCAGAGCCTCAAGGACCTCGTCCGAGATGAGTGAGCGTGCCGGGCGGATGAGCGCTAAGCTCTCCGGGCCCTCACTGGCCAAGCCGTCCCCCTCCGGGTCAGCCTGAGCTTTGTAAGAAAGGTGAGGGATGAGTTGGGAGCTCCAGCTGTCACTGGCCTCATCATCGTGTGTGGAGAGAAAGTCGCTGGAGAAATCACCTGAGAGGAGACAGAGAGGAATGGAGAATTTGATTTTAGCAGTAGAGATGATGTGTTTGCTCTTCTGTGTGATTACAGGAACACAATATGGTGCACAACACAATATGATGACTGAATAAACAGCTCAGCTTATTAAAATAAAAGTAGTAGAAATAAAATAATAATATGATGAATTATACACGCCTTGGGGTATTTACTTATTTTAACAACTGTTATGACATATTCACCATCATTAATCACAAAATAAATATTATTTTAGTTAAAGGAGCAGTGTGTGATTTTAGTTAAAGGAGCAGATTTCGCATGTAGATTTCCGTTGACCTTCCATTGATTTCTGTTGATGTTCTCCATCTTTTACACAAAACTGAATCTTTCTTTTATCCCGCAGTCATTTTCAGTCCCGTGCCAACCCAGACAGTTTTTGCTTTAGGAACTTCATATCCACCCTCGTATGAGACGTCAAGTGCCATAGAGCCGAAACGATAAATGTTAAAGATGTTACACTCTTCGATTTCTTAAGGGTTCTATGGATAGTTGGTTTCTAGCTTTCTCAAGGGTTCTGTACTATTAAGAAAGGGTCAATCTAGAACTGTAAAGGGTTATTTAGTTTGACCTTCTCTGGAACGTCTTCTTTTCAGAACCATAGGAAAGATGGTTTGCATATCAGTGACGTTTACAGGTAGGATCCCATTAGGAAGCCAAGAACCCCTAACTATACAAAAGAGCCTTGAGAGTATACATATTAAGTTTCATAGAGCAAGTCAGGGTTCTCCCTGAGGAACTCTTTAGGGTGCTACACTCTCATACACGAGGGTTCCTCAAGGGTTTTAGTATACTTAAGGGTTCTTAGTTCTCGAAAGTGGTTCTGCTCTCTGAAAAGAAAGCCCTGTGCTGTTGGGGACAAACTAAACTCCCTTTCACAGTGTTAGATGGAAACTTTTTTTTTTTCCACTAGTAGAGATACGCCTATGTAATTAATATAATTGTAATTACAATATTATTATCATTATTGTTATTGTTTTTTTCTGTCATTATTCCTCAATTTTCCACAATCAACGCTGAAGATTTAGAGTATTTGTTTTTTCCTTTGAAATACATGGACAGAATTTTCCTGAATTGGAATTTGAGCTGCCAGTTGATGATGTCAAAAGGGGCATTACAGCAGCTGACCAATCAGCAGCTTCAGGTGAACTCGCTTTCAGTGGAATTGTAATTGTTCTAATGCTGCATTTGTGCAAACCTGTAACTGAGAATTTCCAATCTTTCACTAGGAAAAAAAAAAAAAAAACACCCCTCAACTCAGAATTCCTACTCGGAAAGTCAGGAGTCTCTTCAATCCTGAGTTCAGTGAGTGACAAACAGTCCAACATGGCAACTCACAGCATTAACAGTAAAATTTTTCTTTTAAAAAGTAGACCTAGCACCGTTCCATTACCCACTATTAGTACCGAGCCCGATACCAGTAAAAAAAATAAATGGTTTAATGGATATAAGAGAAAACATATCAGATATTGTTGCTAGCAAAAGCTGAAGATGGAGGCATCCATGTTTTTCCCACTTTGTAGCTGGAAAGCACAAAGTTATGACTCGCCAGTTAAGTTGAACGCAGCATTAGAATCTATTGCCCTTAAGGGTTCTCCTGTTTGTTCCTCTAGCAGAACTCTTAAAGCCATACAGTCCTACAATGGAATTTCACAAAAGGTTCCTAGTATGAATACTTTCGGAAAACTACAACCATTTTAGCAGAGAGATTGTCTCTGTCTTCTCACTTGTACATTGTTTTGAATAAAAGCCAAATAAATCACTCTAAATGTAAAGAAATGTAACATAATTCATTTGTCAGAAAGATTCAAGGTGAACCTGAAATACACACCGGTTTCTCCTGGCATCCCCACGGATCTTCTCCAGCGTGAGCCTCCACAGGTGAAGATGACGGCGCGGATGAATTCCCTCCCGCACAGCTTCACGCCGTAGATGGGGTGACCCTCGGTGGCATGAGCTTGGCACGCCAGCATCACCAGCAGGCTCAGAGTCAGCACGATCTCTTTATACATGACGGCACAAATGGCAAGAACTGGATGAGAGAACTGGATAGCAAGATGAGCAAAGATGAGATGAAATTGTATCAGGTCCCACGCTGGGTTTCTCAGCATCCTCAGAGCTCTTTTATAGTTCCTCAGCTCTCCAGTATGACCTATTCCTCCCCTGGTGTCAGTCAGACAGATAGTGACAGAGACCTTTAGTGGGACAAAGGGCTGGCCTGGAACTACTTTAATTAACCAGAATCCGGCCTTCAAGGTTACGTCAGAGGAAATGGCCTAATCTTATCGTTTGTGACCTTTTAAGATAACACACATACAGACACCAATTGGGGGACCACACACACACACACACACACACACTGTGTTACCCTGATCACTACAAAGTATTCAACTCTATGAAAGTAGAGTTGAATACTTTGTAGTGATCAGGGTAACTTTATACTTTACTTTATACTTTTTACTTTATACTTTTTACTTGTTACTTTATACATCTATAAAGTAAATTAATTGATGAATTTTGGTTGAAAAGATTTTGGGGGAGGCAAACATTCATTACTAGCCAGCTATATTAGTCTCGTAGCTCTAGTACAAATCTAAAGAAGCAAGCGTTAGACACCAAACACGTCTTGACTGATCGACTACTTTTGGATAAGCAAACATTTGGTTTTTCACTGAAAAATTTTCATCCTTTTATGGGGTGTAGTGCTAATCATGAATGCTAATTACTGCTATGCTTGCTAATAAAAACAGAACTGTTTATTACATTTACATTTACGATGAAATGGTTATTAGGAGGTTATTAATAAAACGAAATATGTCTGTGATTGTAATTGCCATCACAATCGTCGCAATGGAGTCAGCAAAACCCCAAACCAAACCTTCACATGATCTAAAACGTGACTAGATGAGGTTACTCCAAGAGGAAGATTGCATCATCATCCAGTGCCAGTTGGTAAATGGCGCACTTATATAGCGCTTTTAGCGCTACACTGTCTCATTCACCCATTCACACACACACTCACACACCAATGGTAGCAGAGCTGCCATGCAAGGCGCTAACTTGCCATCGGGAGCAACTTGGGGTTCAGTGTCTCGCCCAAGGACACTTCGGTATGTGGAGTAACGTGGGCCAGGAATCGAACCGCCAATCCTATGATTAGTGGACAACCCGCTCTACCACCTGAGCCACAGCCGCCTGATTGAAATAATTTATATAGTGTTTTGAGGGAGAAATTGAGATTTTGTCAGAAAATACTTTCAAATAAATGTCATTCTGTGTATCACAGTACGCCCGGAGTGTCATAAATGCTGACCTTTGAAAGGCCAAAGCAAACAAATATGATATAAAACAAGCACAGAAGATTGGACAGCATGCGTGTAGTACATCATAACCATTATAAAACATTGTCTGGGGTTTGGGACATAAAGTTACATTTAAGAGATATAATCTGCAGAAAAAAACGGACTCGTGCAGTATTTCAACCTGGGCTTCATGAACCCGCATTGACCTTTTAGTTCAAAGATAAGAGACATAAGAGGTAACATGGTGAGGTATATACGCGTGGCTGTTTTGTTGTCGCTTGCTAATCAGAAGCCTGTAGCTGCCTATCAGCAATCTTGCCGAGCCACTCGTCTGTGAAATTCACTTAGCAATTTGGCATTCATAGAGATACAGAGGCAATGTGTGGACCGAGATTATTTTCTCGTCTGCTATCTTATTGATTTACAGCACAATGCATTTTTTGAAGAGTTTAATTAAAATGCCACAGAGCCATATCAGGGTGTTGAATTGCTGTCTAGTTCCAGTCAGCTCATCCATATATTCATATAACAAAAACCAAACAAACAAACAAAAGTTTCAAATACAGCCTTTAAAAGTGTCTGTTTATTCTTTTTCATCTCCAAATAACATTTCTAAACTTTTGTCTCACACTATCAGGACAGTCTGTCATATTTAAGGTGATCAGTTTTGATTGACTGACTGAACGTCAGGAGGAAGAAAAAAAAAATAATTGGGGGCGGGGAGCGTTTCTTTTACGTAACGACCCCAGTTGATTGACAGGCGCCATCCGCGAATGAAATGACAGCTCTGAACTGGACAGGGAAGCCAGCCAATGAAACAAAGTCAAGCCCGGGCGCCTTTGGAGCACCGCACCAATCACAGCTAAGATGAGGGCGAGACTTGGACGGGTGGGTAGCAACAGTTGCCCCGGTGAGGACGAGGCGCCATAGTCACGGTAGTCCTGGCGACAAGAACCAAGCAACGGGAATCAACAACAACAACAACAACAACAATTTAAACTATTAAGGAATAAAAAAAACCCCGCAAACAACCAGTACGAATTAGAAGGTGAATATTATGGTTTTGTTTTACGCAGTCTTGTGATTTTTTTTAAAACTAGCAACTGTGAGTGTGTGTGTGTGTGTAATTTTGTTGAGCGCTTTAAAGCGGGAGCTAGGCGGAGGTAACCGGATCCTCACAGCTTTCTGAAGGCTGACGGTCGTTATGACGATGTCAGATCCGCGATAGTGCCACAAAATGGCGGGTGTGGTAACACGAGAGTGTTGTACTTTTACTTGTTGGCTTATTTAGTCGGCTAAAAAAAACAAACAAACCCAAAAAACCCATAAACCTTGCTGTCCAAACTGTCTGGGTGGGAGTGCTTAAAGGGGAAGCGTGAGCTCAGGCTTCAGAGTGTCATGTCAAATGACAAATAACTTCTGGACTTTATTATTATTACTTTCTTTTATTTTTCTTTCCAACATAGCTTTCTCTTGAAGGAGTGTCATGTCCTCATTCTTCTCTCTCTGCGCGTTTTATAAATAGTCGTATGCGAAAAGTCGTTAAAAAAAAAGTTTTGGCACTCGACTGTGAAAGTCGTCGAAGGCACTGTGGCGAGCTGGGGCGGGGCTTGTCGGGGTGGGCGTGGTCGCAAGGTGAAATGCGCATGATTGACGTGTCTCACAGCTAATCAGCATTCTCAGCGAGAGTTCGCGGAAATAGCCTTGAAAAGCAGCACGAAATATATTAGAAACGGTAAAATAATACCTATCATCGTTAAAATATATATATATATAAATATCCCAACAAGATAATCTAATTTATTTAAAATGTAATATTTTACCTGCTTGATCACTATTGGACTTCCTCTGGTTGCCTAAAATACCCTCCCCCCCTCACACACACTTTTTTTCTTATTTTTTTAAACAGCATTACAACAATTTCAAACTATACATAATATTTATAAAGTACTTAAAAAAAAAAATTTACCTGGCCACAGCCATTCATGGTCAGGAGTTCAAGAGAGTCAAACTGGTGGTGCTCTCAAGGTGGGCGGGGCATACTCTCTCTCCCCCCTGTCAATCACAGCGATATTATCCAATCACAGGCATCTGTGAGGTTATGTATGAGGAAGAGGGCGGATAGCGCTTTCCTCCGAGTGTGTTACGCCACCCTGTGACATCGCTTGAGCGGCGGTTCGAAAAGATATGGTTGGCTGGCTTCACGTGTTTCCGAGGAACCACGTGTTAGCCTTCATCCTCCCTGGTCGGTAGCTGGTGTATGATAGTGGAGAGCTGACTGATGGGTGGGAATCCGCCGAGACTAAATTAGGGATAAAATCGGCATGGGGGGAATGTTCTGGGGGTCCGGGCGATATATCGATATCGTGATGAATGATTACGCGATACACTTTTCTGAGATATCGTTGGTATGATGTATTTTTAAAACATTTTTAATAATTACAAATTAAATGGAACTGAGTAGAAGATCATCTTCGTCTTTGTAGGCATTAAGGAAAAGTATAGTCAAACTCAGTTTAACATTTTATTTTTGTTTCTTTTACTACTAGTTTTAGCCAAATTATATACCGTGATACGTGCGTTGTAGAAATGTCCTCAAGTATCGTGATATGATATATATTTTTGTCATATCGCCCAGCCCTAGCCTTAACTAACGAACATTCCGTCCATGATTAAACTAATTCAACGATTACGAATATGTGAGGCCAGGTCAGCTGATTATCAATATTATATGCAGTAACTACATTTGGATCAAATAAGCATCGATTCGGGTGTATTTAATTAAGTGGCCTAATATGACTAATTATATCTAGTTCGCATCAGTCACAGGTCGATACGAGTGAGATTTCAGTAGCACTGGTTCCTCTAATCTTGGACACGATCGGTCCGAACCTGTGACGCTTTGATGTTTACGCATTTTGTAAACCCACGGACGCATGTAGTTTATGCGTACGTCTCCCTGAATCCGTTCCACACAAAAGTGTTGGTAAATATACATTTCTGTGATGAACACTTTTCAACCCGAACACCTGAATAATAAAGTCATCCGAATTAGCGTCCAGAAGTTCGATCGTCACGCATCGAGCGCAGGGGGATTTTGTGAAATCGAACCGTTTCTCATGTGTGTCTGTGTGGAACAATGTGTATATTCACGAGAATTCCATCACAAGACCAGGCAAGTAAACACCGTCTATTTGCAGCTGATTTAACGTAGAAAGGGGGGCGCATTGTGAAACCAGTTCTGCAAGCTCCAGACATATAGAGCCTTCAATCATCTCCCCTGATCGTCCAACAGTTTTCTGCACATGTGTGTGTGTGTGTGTGTGCAGGATCCCATAAGTGTTTGTTTGCTTTTTTTCCAGCATGTTCTGAACCTGGCCACGGAGGACTGGAGGCATTACTGGTGTCTACCCAGTTATTTGACAACCAATTAAAGACAATTATGACCATTAACAGCTCCTTGTAGTGTTCAGTAGGTGAGATGACGATGTGTTATGGACGACGTGTTACTCGGGAGTGTGTGCTGCTGTAGGAAAATAATCAGCGACAGACAGGGTGGTGCGATGAAGCGGAGTTACTGTTACTTGCCGCGAGTTGATTATTTCCCTATAGGAGTGCATCCTGACGTGTTTTTATTCCTCTTACACCACAGCAATAGGCCAATCGGTTATTATTTTTTTCATTATTATGTAAAGAACCATGGTTATCCGTTTATAGTTACATTTAATGTTGCGGAAACAAGTTTTAAAGTATCGGCTCTAGACAGTCGTTCACTCTCCGTGATAAACGAATAAACGCAGCTTAAAAGCCGCGAAAAGCGTAAAGACTTTCCTGTGGAGGAAAACTTAAAGCAACGGTTTTAATTCGAAGCGCTGACATAATTCCCTAATTTAAATAATTAAAAAAAAAAAAAAAGTCTCGCTATAGAAAGCTTCACCAGAGCAATGTTTATACGTCTTTCATTGTTAAATATCAGGCGATTTGTATTAAATAATAAATACAATAAAAAAAAAATCAGTTAATTGTTAGGTTTAAATTAAGTTGCGTGTCTGGCATACAAGCCCTTGTGTAATGTGTTACTATAGAAACGCTAATATGTAAGAGCTCTCTCGAACCGCCGTGTGGGTTTAGAAAGTGAATCGGCACCGTCTGACCAATCAGAATCGAGAATTCGAAGTGCGTGTTAAATCACAAGCTTCACGTTCAGCAGCGTTGCTGCTTTTTCCACTTAACCGTGTTTTTAGCGTTTACAATACGAACGCTCCGTCAGTATGATTAAAGAGCGGGTCTCACTTGCTTGGTTTTTAACGCTTACGCCAGCCCATAATAATAAAGCGCAATAAAAATATTTAGATCCTAAATCAGCTCAATAGTTGCGATTAAGTAAGGGATAATCCGAGGACTGGAACTACCTGTGCGTTACACCTTCCAGCCAATCAGAATCGAGTATTCGGACAGACCGCGGTATAAAAGATAGGATGTCGTGTCGGATATTGTGCGGTCCCTGCTCTGTGAGCCGAAAAAGAAAGAACACTTTGGCATCACTTCACTATTGTCAGTTTCTCTGTCGGTTCCTCTTATCTTCATACACACACACACACACACACACACACATACATACACACACACACACACACACACACACACACACACACACACAGAGACAGACAGCACTGGGGTTAACACGGTGGCCTTCAAACAGGAAGTAACTTCCTTTACGTTCACACAAGAGTCACATGTCTGGTTCTGCTGCACTGTTTCTCTCTCTCTCTCTCTCTCACACACACACACACATACACAGATTCGTCAGAAATCACACTCACTGCCTGCTTTATGTGTGTATTTGTTGAGATTGAGAAGCGGAGTTGAACGGCAGCCCTGGATAAAGCTGCAGCATTTCCTCCACGTGATTTTCACTTCAAACCCCCAAAAGTCTAAAAAAACATTTCAGACATACAAACACTTCACTCTTCAGACAGCTCTTTTTGTAATCGCAGCCTAAATGCTGCATAATCCACCAAGCCAACACAAGGTAATGATTAACGCAGTTAATTCATTTAATATAAATGCTCGACCATGTCACGGCCTCACCCTGACGTCCTGCGTTGACGTCATTTTATTATTGTTTTATTATCTTTTTCATTTCAGTTCTCCTGTTCCTGTGCTTCCCAGTGACGCAGGGCTTTAGCCGCACTCTTAATGGCGACTCCAGGCTACACAGAGGAGCTCCAGTCCTCCCAGCCTCAGGGGGGCAGCGTGACCACGCCGAAAAGTGGCCAGCCGAAAGCCAGTCCCACTGTCACGCCCGCGTTCCTGCCGGACATCCAGAGCTCGTCCGGCACCTCCCCTTCACAGGCAGGCCTTTCCTCTAGAATAACGCAGACCACGCCTCCGGCGATCCTCAAGAAGGCCGTTCTGGCCACGCCCACTCAGGTTACAGCGGCGGTGGCACAGTACGAGATTCCGAGCTCCGCCTCCGGGTCCAGCAACGGGCAAAACACACCACAGTACATAGTGGTGACCGTTTCAGGTGAGACGTAGTGGCTGAGTGGTATCTCTCTCTCACACACACACACACACACACACTCACACACACACACACAAAACTGGGCACGGTTGTAGTTTCCACTTCTAGTCACACACTCTGCACATCTACATGTTTTCTCCATTTCCTTTCTGCACTTCCTCCAGCACCATGGGTCTTACTGTAACTTCTGCTTTTGGGAAGATTGGAAGAAGCATATTACTGTGTGTGTGTGTGTCTCACTGTGTTGCAATGCTGCATGTTTATTTGTGGCTACTTCTATTCGCAGAGAGCCGTAGGAAGTGTCCCACATCTCACGTTACCCCGAATCCCTCCGCCGCCCCTTACCGCCCATAATAACCCGTCGCCTGCTCATTTAAAAAAAAAAATCACCGACTTCACGCCGAGACACCGAAGAAACGAAAGAATCCCAGATGTTTAGTCAGATTAACGTTGGTTAGAGTGGATCTATCAACTGAAATCTAACAGAGTTGAGGGAGAAAAAATAAGCAGCAGGTAATGTCAACGCTGTTGCTAAGCAACTGGAAAACATACAGCCAGCATATGCAGCCTAATGACTGAGGGGAAGGTGAGTTATTTAGCTAGCAGGTCTGGTGATCGGACCTTGGCAGTGTAAATGACACAGACTTGTCAAGAACGCCAAGGCTTACCTCAGATGTGCAAAATGCACAGTAAGGTTGAAATTACACGCAGATTACACGCAGATTACACGCAGATTACACAGTGAGCTGTCGGAAGTTCACGTTTTTGAAAAAGATCTTTCATTTAGCTTGTCGTTTATTTTATGATTTGGTTCTAACCAGTAAGAAGAAGAAACAACCCCAGTTATCTCATCGAACACGGTTTCTCTTACAGATTGTTTTTTGTTGTTGTTGTTGTTTTTTTTTTTTTTTCACTTCACTGCCCCTCAGATCAGGAAATCAGGTCCTGCCCTTAAAGCCGACGTGAAATTGAGATCATAACCCGTTTCTCTCTCTCTCCCGCCACAGATTTCCGGCTGAGACCATTCGTTCGGGTCAGGAAACGATAGACTGCCAAAAAAAACCCCCCAAAAAACCAAGATCACAGCAAGTGGAACCATCTCGAATATAGTCACAACCTTTATATGAGATTACAATCAAATCATTTTAAGAGTATTAAACCTATTTCTAGCCATTTTCCTCATTTCAAGCTTGAGATGGTCTTGTCGTGTCGGGGAATTTCACTAGATTTGAGCATTCCTTTCTAGACAGAAGAAAAATGACCCGCCAGAGGGAAGTGTCTGGAAGTGTTAATCTAATGTTAATGTACACTACACTCGACTACCTGACTAGACCGTTACCTGATTTCATACAGATGAATCCTGCACAAGTCGCCCAGGTGTATAGCGACGGGTTAGTCGCTCTTAACGGAACGCGCTAAAAACGAGCTCCTAAACCCTAAAAGCAGTCGAACCTCGAAGTAAAAGTGACACGCATCAGCTCCTGAACGCTGGAACGATGAACACTCGTCTCACGCTTTGGGCTGTGTGTAGACTTGACGAACATACCGGAAGCACGCGAGGATGTTAACACCAGAGGGGGGGGAGGAAAAAAAAAATAACACAACAGGTAGCTCGCAAAACTAAAGTGTCGTTCCCTGCATCTGTACCGTCTCTCTCGTTCAGACTTGTTCTGTCCCTCTATCTGTCCATCTCCGCCTCGCTCAATCCGAGCGCCGTGTTTATTAGAACATGAGAGTGTCCTGCCGGCTGCGGAGATTAGCCGCTCAAGGCTGGCCTCGTCCCGCGCCGTATAAGAGGAGAAAGAGGCAGAGAGATGCTCGCTTCTTTTTCTCTTCACTCTCGCTCACTCTCTCTCTCTCTCTTTTTCTCTCTCTCTGTCTGTTTTCCTGTATTTTGTAAAGCCATGTTCTACAATAGCTGCATGTACAGCTTCGACTCGGCGTACCGTGAGTACCAAGAAACGTGGGGTTCGTGTTTACATTGAGCTGTCCTTAGATTGTGAGGAGATTCTGAGAAGAAATACAAGTATTAATAATCTGATCTGGATTAAAAACGCCGGAATTAACATCGAGCATTTTTCCAAATCCAATCCGCCGAGTTCTAATTTCTACAAATGTTAAAAATTTAAAAAAAAAAAAAAAAAAGAGAGAGAGAGATCATAAAAATTGCATTGAGTTGTTTATTTAGTTCTGCCCTGAATCAGATATTTCACGACAGATCTTTACGTTACTGAATTTACACAAATGAACCGGTTTAAAAGTTTACACCCCTTTGATTCTTAATACCGTGTGTCGTTCCACATCGACGACGTGATGCTTTTATGTCGAAACTGTGAGAGTTCTTCACGAGTCCCTCGTTTGCAGTTAAACTGCCCACTGTTCTTCAGAATAAATCCTCCAGGTCCTGCACATCCTTCTGCATATTCGAGCCCTTTCCAACAGCGGCTATACGATGTCGAGATCCATCTTTTCACACCGAGGACGACCGAGGGACTCGACTATCACAAGAGGCGCAAACGTTCACCGATGCTCAAGAAGGCGACACGACCCGTTAAGAGCCGGGGGTGTAAACTTTTGAACAGGATGATCGGTGTAAATTGTGATCATTTTGTCATCGGGAAGCATGTAAATATCTGATGTAGCTTCTGAAGGGCAGGACTAAATGAAAAGGAGAGAAAAAGATCTTTAAGCAAAAAAAAAATTGGCACCCCTGATCCTGTTCAAACAGAAGCACGAAAGAGGATAAAGGTATACGAGGCGTCGTTAGCACGCCGTCGACATTAAACGTAGTAGCTGATCTTCGGACCGCTAATATTGATGTAGCTTAAAGAGAAGTATCTGATGGAGGCGGTAGAGACACTGATTCATTCTCTCCTGTGTTTCTCCGACATCATTTCTCCGAATCGAGCAATCTTTTTTTTTTCTTCTTCCCCCCCATTTTAGTTAGTGTCGGTTCAGACTGTTATTCCATCCTATACTCCTGTCATTAGCTGCATGAAATAACGACAAACTATAGATCCTCACCCTCACCGTAACATAAGCATGCTTTTAGACAAGTCGAACAATGTATCTGATATCCGATATTAGTCTCGTAGATCAGATTTAAAACACAACACAGAAAAACCGGGCTCGGTGGATGTGGTTTGGCCTTCGCTAACTGTCCTTAGGCAAGTGTGCTCCTTTTGTTTTTGTATCTAAGGCTATAAAGGAGGAAACGTGTTTATCTTGCTTATTGAATCGCAGGAAGGACACGTATGGCAGTGTTACAGGTCCCAGCGTGTAGCACTAACTCGGGGGGGAAAGTGGAAAATTTTGCTGTTTTTTTTCACACACATTAGTGGAATAAAATGTAGGATACTATTAACCAGAGTACTCGAAAAATATATATATATATATATATGTATATGTATGTATAATTCACTCAACACATTAGTTCAGATAGGAGGGTTTTATTTATTTATTTATTTATTTAAATGTAATGTTCAAGTAGACGCAGTTTGTTTTCATTAGAGGCAGCCCATTGGATGTTATGAATCACTTCCAGCTTTATTTCATTTATGTACACTTTAAGTACACGCCCCCCCCCCCCCCCCACTTTTTTGAGCCGTGTTGCTGCCGTCAAATTCAAAATGACCTTATTTTTTTCCCCCCTTAAAACGGTACATTTGCTCAGTTTAAACATTTTATATGTCTTTGATGTTCTATTGTGAATAACATATGGGTTTGTGAGATTTGCAAATCATCGCGTTCTGTTTTTATTGACATCTAGTTACATTTTACACAGCGAATTGGGGTTGTAGCAAAAATGAATTAAAAGAAAAAAGGTTATCGATCAGGTAGCAAAAGATAACGAGGAATAAGAGATGAATAGGAGAATAGTCCTCTGTGAATAGAAATATTTCTAAGTCTTGCCTCACTGGCTGTCCCTGAGACGGAGGCAGGATGCAATAAATTTGGCTGTTGCTAGAATTTCACTTTTCTCTCTTGCTCTCTCTCTCTCTGTGTGTGTGTGTGTGTGTGTGTGTGTGTGTGTGTGTGTGTGTGTGTGTGTGTGTGAGTTTGTTTGTGTCTGTTCACTCCTGGAATTCATGCGTGATGCTGCATGTTTTCTGGTACAGTATATTTCTAATTGCTGTGTCTTACCTGCTCAAATAAAAACCCAAAGCTGTCTCTCTATATTTGTAGAAGGATCTGTCCATTCGAACGATTCTGTGTCGGACTCCAGTCCGCCTCCCACCGTCCAGACGGGTGTGCCGACACACGTGGTGCAGACTGCACAGGTCACATACACACACACACACACACACACACACACACACACACAACTGACTGACTGACTTCATTCTCAGTGCATCATCCTGCTGCTTCTAGAGCTCTGAACGTGTCCTTCCTGTTTCCCACCAGCAGAGGTCAGTAGTGCAGACCACAGCCAAGAGCGGCCAGCATGGAGTTGGCAACCTGCACATTACTCCTGAGGTGAGCTTGAGATAGCTGGAAGGTTTTAGTACCTGAGCAGAGCCCAGTATATATGCATCTACTGTCTATTCTTATTGAACAAGTCCTTTAAGTGAATCAGTTTAACTGAAACACTAACGAAATTTTTCTTTAGTTTGTTTGTTTTTCATTTTTAATTAACACACCAGTACTCAGCTGCGTGATCAACACCGTATTTCCGGATGCCCCTCTGAGCACACAAATCAAAACGTCAAAATGATTCACTAAACGATTCACTTGCAGTGAGTCATTGAGTCATGATGATGTTCCGTATTTAAATATTCAGAAAGATGTGTTTGATTAACAGTGTCCTTTATATATGTGTGTGTGTGTGTGTGTGTGTGTGTGTAGATCTCTCAAGTAGGGCATGTCTACTCCAGCCAGGTTCAGTACGTGGACGGAGACGGCAACTACAACACCACACCCATGTGAGACACACACTTGTGTACTTTTTCTTTAATCTTCCTTCTGGCCAATCAGACACCTGATCAGTTGTCTCCTTCTGTCTCTGTATGCTTCTTTATCTCAGTCGTTCCAGCACGTACCCGTTCACAGAGTCCTCCCTCTACGGCCAGGCCACGCCCTCCGGCCCGTACTACGATGATCCGCCCACAACCGTATCACAGGTCTCCACCCCCGTGACTTCGCAGCCGGTTTCCGTGACTACGGGATTCTCAGGGGGTGGTACAGGGGTTACGGTCGTATCAGGAGCATCGTCTTCGGGTGGAGGGGGAGGCGGGGCCGGATCTGGAGTTGTTGCTGGGGGCGGGGCTGGGAGTGTGTCCAGCGGAGGAGGAGCAGGGGGTTATGTGGTTCCGGGCAACTACGTGATGGGAAGCGCAGGCCAGAATTACACGCACAACATTCGCGCCTCACCTGCTACTGTGAGTACACACCAACTGGTTACAGGGAAACACCTGTTTTACAGACTTGTACATGATTAAAAACACAATTTCATTGTCTAAACAAATATTAATGTATGGATTAATGTATGTGTAGAGTTGGATTTAGGTGGAGGTATTGCATGAATTATAGCAGAATTAATAATTATGTCAATGGCAGGTCCTCACAAGGATATTAAGACAAACGTGTGTGTGTGTGTGTGTGTGTGTGAAGGTGCAATGGCTGTTGGATAACTATGAGAAGGCAGAGGGTGTGAGTCTGCCACGCTGCACGCTGTACTATCACTACCTGCTGCACTGCCAGGAGGCCAAGCTGGAGCACGTCAACGCCGCCTCCTTTGGCAAACTCATCCGCTCCATGTTCCTTGGCCTGCGCACCCGCCGACTCGGCACCAGGTACACATGCATACACACGATGTACGTCGGTCGTCTACACACATGGAACCACATACATGCTAAGAAAATAGCAAGTCCTGAGGAATCAGTTGTTGTGAGACCAAAACAAATGCAAATAAATAAAAGCTTCCAAAACCCAGTGTAGAATATGGAGGTGGATCACAGAGGAGTTGAGGCTTGTGATGATTATGTACCAGAATAATTCAGCCTAAAAACCAGGTTGACTCTGCCAGAAGGTTAAGACTTGGCCCCTAGATATTTTGGAGGATTTTGTTCCTTACTGGAGGGGGCGGGTGAGGTGTTCACCATTCTTAGAAATGAAACTATGTACTGTCCCTATGTGTTTAAGGTAAATATGCAATCATAGAATATGTTTTAATGTAGGGTGCCAATAATTATGGTGTTCACTGTACGGAAAAAGTGGTAGTAAATGTACTCACTTTACAGGCAGACTGTCCTCTATGTGAAACCCAATAATGTATCTGTGTGTGTGTGTGTGTGTGTGTGTGTGTGTGTGTGTGTTTCAGAGGGAACTCGAAGTACCACTACTATGGCCTTCGGATCAAGAGCAGCTCCCCCCTGCACCGGCTCATGGAGGACCAGCAACACCTGGCCATGAGACAACAGCCCTTCTCGCATAAGCACAGGTGTGTGTGTGTGTGTGTGTGAGAGAGTGTGTGAGATGTAATACACATTTATCAGAGGTCCATTTAAGAAATGTAAGACAACTCAACCCAGAAAGGGAGTTGGACATGTTACAACAACATATAAAGAATATAAAGAGAGAGCGGAAGTTAAACAGCGATCAACAGATCTGTATAAATATACACGTTTTGCCTGATTAACTACTAGTGCAAAAGTAATGGCACTGTTTAATCCGATCAGCAGTCCATTTTAATTTAAGCCCCACGTTTCCACCTGGCCGTGTGGATGCGCCATTTTAACTTTCAGTACCAGTGTGAAGCGATTTTGTTGGGAATGTATTGATCCATTGAATGACTGAATATGAATTTTAGTTGGCTGTCTCGGTTAGCTAGCGGATGAATCCGAACGAATCAGTCGATTCCATGGCGAACGATTTGAATCTTTAATGCCGACTGATGAAATGTGGGTTTCTTGTTTGCATTTTTTTTGATTCGATGGACTTTGTTTTGTAGGATAAGACCGGTGCAGAAGGTTGAGGGAATGACCAATGGGATGGGCATGGGGGTGGGCCAAGGAGCAGGCCAGGGGGTCGGGCTGTTTGACATCAGCTCCCACATCCAGCAATATCAGCAGTTTTTGGGTAATCACACACACACAAACACGCATACACGTTAGTCTTACTATCTTTATGAGGATAATAATTCCTTTGACATAATTATTAATCTTTTATATAATCTCTCTCTCCGTCTCTCTCTCTCTGTCAGATTCGTCTCGTTCTCTGCCTGAGTTTTCAGAGATTGATCTCCAGGGAAAGGCCCTGCCAGAAGGGATTCTTCCGGAGCATATCCGAGCCTACCAGCAGCTCTACCGGGAACACTGTGAGGTAAAACATAGTGTTTCTCATATATTATATATCTATATATATATATACATATAATTAAACACAAACAGGATTTCAAAAGTACACACCCCTGTTAAAATGGCAGGTTTTTGTGATGTAAAAGAAGAAAAATCATGTCCGAACTTTTTTCTACCTTTATTATAAAATTATATCCTAGTAATTAAAGTGAAAAACAATAAAAATCATTTTGGGGGGGGAGTACAATCCTCAGCTTGCACATTCGAACCAATCACATTCAAACTCGTGTTAAATACTAATTCATGTACACCTGCCATCAATTAAAATGACTGATTAACCCCCAAATAAAGTACAGCTGTTCCTATAGGATGCTCCTGATATCTTCTTGGTAACATTCAACTGGAAAAGCCATGGGCCACAAAGCGCTTACAAAGCAAGTACGGGGTCTCATTGCTGAACAGTATCAGTCAGGAGAGGGTTACAAAATCCTTCCAAGGCACAGGATGTACCACGGAACGCTGTAAAGATAATCAAGAAGTGGAGAAAATATGGCCCGACGGTGACACAACTAAGAACAGGATGTCCTTCTAAAATTGATGAGAAGATCAGGAGGAAACTGGTAAGGGAGGCTGCCGAGAGGCCTACAGCGACATTAAGAGAATTACAGCAATTTCTGGAAAGCACTGGTTGCTCCCTAAATGTGACAACAATCTCCTGAATTCTTCACATGTCTAGGCCATGGGGTAGGGAAAGAAAGAAAGAAATGCTCCAATCTCCAAAAAGCATGTAGAATAATGCGTTATGGTCTGACGAGACCAGTGATGAACTTTTTGGCCGTAATACCAAAAGATATGTTTGGCTAAAAAAAAAAACACAGCACATCACCAAAAGAACCCCATCCCCACGCTGAAGCACGGTGATGGCAGCATCATACCGCCTGTTTTTCTTCAGCTGGAACTGGGGTGGAGGGAATAACGAATAGCTCTAAATACCAGTCAATTTTGGCGCGAAACCTTAAGGCTTCTGCTAAAACACTTCAGATGAAGAGGAATTTCAGCTTTCAGCATGACAACCCAAGCAGACCTCCAGATCAACAAAGGAACGGCTTCACCAAAACAAGCTCCAGGTTCTGGAGTCCAGACCTAAATCCAATCTAAAATCTGTGCGGTGACCTGAAGAGAGCTGTGTGCAGGAGACGCCCAGACCGTCTGACCGAGTTGGAACGCTTTCGCAAGGAAGAATGGCAAAATATTGCTAAGTGAAGACGCTCCACACTGATTGGCTCTTACACAGACAGATTGAATACTGTGATAAAATCGAAATCTGCTTCAACTGAGTATTAGTTTAGGGGTGCGCACACTTATGCAACCAGGTTATTGTACATTTTTCATTTTTCCCCCCTAAATTCTAATTCTTATTGTTCTTCACTTTAATTAGCAGGTTAGAAGTTTACGATAAAGGTAGAAAAAGTCCTCACATGATTTAGCTTGGTTATCTTGAAATGTGTGCCTTTTTTGAAGGATGCGGTTACTATGGCAACTGCCTCCTGAATAGATTATAGTTAATGTGTGTGTGTGTGTTTCAGGCGATAGTGGATGTGATGGTGAACTTGCAGTTTCCTCTGGTTGAGACTCTGTGGAAAAGCTTTTGGAGATTCAGCGAGGGGCAGACTAATGAAGCACTCGACCTGTGAGTGTCTCACACACACATACGCACGTTTAGAGTACTAGCTATTCAATTCAATTAAGTTTTATTTGTATAGCGCTTTTTACAATAGACATTGTCTCAAAGCAGCTTTACAGAAACGTATAAACACCGTATACAGATTTTAAATGTGCGAATTTATCCCTATTGAGCGAGCCGCTGGCGACGGTGGTGAGGAAAAACTCCCTGAGATGTTAAGAGGAAGAAACCTTGAGAGGAACCAGACTCGGAAGGGAACCCGTCCTCATCTGGGTCACAACAGATAGTGTGAAAAAGTTCATTATGGATTTATATGAAGTCTGTTTGGCCTTAGAAGCAGCCGTAGTCCCAGCAGTCTGGAATTGGAGTAGATGAGAGCTCCATCCAGAGGTAGGACATCCGAAACGGATCAGGCAGGCAATTGTTTTCGTTATCTCCTATTAAGGTGGAGAGAGAGACTTTTCTAGCATCGCTAAGAGATTGTCTATAGTTCAGGAGGCTCTCCTTCCATGCTGTTTGAAATACTACCAATTTGGTTTGACGCCATTTACGTCCTAATTGTCGAGTGGTCTGTTTTAAGGTACGCGTTTGATCGTTACACCAGGGTGCCCATTTTTTCTCTCTAATTAATTTTCTTTTTGAGTGGAGCCACTAAGAGTGTTGACTCTAAGCATTCAGTCGCCTGATGGAGTTCTGTCGGATCAGACGGTGATCCAAATCTCTGTGGAAGTCTCTGTAGTGGGTTACAAACATTTTTTGTGTCAGATACTTGGGAAAACTCGAACACCACCCCCGCCACCCCTTCCCCCACCAACGCTCACACACTCTTAGTTTCCATTGTAATGTTAACGTTCTGCTCGTTACAGTCACAGCGAATCCGAGAAGCGGCTGCCGAAAGCATGCCTGGTTCTGCTGTGCCAGTACGAGCCGGTTCTGCAGTGGAGCCGCAATTGTGACAACACACTCTACCAGATCCTAGTGGAGATCCTCATCCCCGACGTGCTCACACCTATACCCAGTGAGTAACACAGCTCTAACGTCCCTGATGTGCTCACACCAGTACCCAGTGCCATTTACACACGTCTACACACCCACACACGGCTCGGTCCGTCACGTTGTCACGTTCGTCCTCAGGTGCCTTAACACAAGCCATCCGCAACTGTGCCAAGAGTTTGGAGAACTGGCTCACCGGTGCCATGATGAACATTCCGGAGGAGATGGTCCGCATTAAGGTCTCACACAGACATATACGCTCATACACACCATGGGCAATATTTTGACGTATATGTTCTATAGAGCTGAGAAAAACTAACACAGACATTTGGTGCACATGTACACAGAGGAGTTTGGGTATAAAACACACACAGAAGTGACTGCACGACACTCAATGGAGTGTGTGTGTGTGTGTGTGTGTGTGTCTGTAGGTGGTGTGTGCAGGAGCATTTGCGCAGACATTGCGCAGATACACCTCTCTGAATCACCTGGCTCAGGCGGCCCGAGCCGTGCTGCAGAACTCGGCCCAGATCACGCAGATGCTCAACGACCTCAACCGAGTGGACTTCAACAACGTGCAGGTAACACACACACACACAAACACTGCACTTAAACGATTTTTGGATGACTATTGCATAGCTCAAGGAACACGTCCTATATATATATATATATATATATATATATATATATATATATATATATATATATATATATATATATATATATATATATATATATATTTATATATGTGTATGTGTGTGTGTATGTGTGTGTGTGAGCAGGAACAGGCATCATGGGTGTGTGCATGCGAGGAGCGCATGGTGCAGCGGATCGAGCAGGACTTTAAGATGACGCTGCAGCAGCAGAAGTCTCTGGAGCAGTGGGCCGCGTGGCTGGACAGCGTCGTCACGCACGTCCTCAAACCCTACACGTCCAGCCCGTCCTTCACCAAAGCTGCCAAACTCTTCCTGCTCAAGTGGAGCTTCTACAGGTCAGCACACACACACACACACACACACACACACACACACACACACACACCCTAGCAGTAAAGTGAATTAAGATATATTGCCCAGTGGATTTCACAGTTATTGGCACCCTTTAAGAGAATGGCAAAAGTGACTATAAAATTACACGCACTGTTCCTTGTGTATACGTTTATTTGTTTATTTATTGTAAGTTTAAGTGTAAATGTTTACATCGTCCAAACTGAGCTAAAACTTCCCACCATGTTTACAACCATTTTGCGTGTATTCCTTTCATAGGGCGCCGTTACTTTTGTCTCGGCTAATCTTCAGGCAGTTTGTTTTGGATCACTTTCTTTCAAGTCGTTAATTAATCTGAAACGACCGAGACTCTCGACGTTTTCGTTACGTTTCTCCGTATTTAATCTCGACGGCGTGTTCCGTGTATGAACTCGCAACCGTTTATACGACTGGAGCGCACAGTCAGAAGCTAAATGTAGGATACGAACTAGAGGTCGACCGATCGATTAATCAGCACCGATAACTGATCGCCGGAACTAGCGGTTAATCTGAAATAAATCCACAGGGATAGTTTTTCCCGGGTGCGACCGTTGAGGAGCGGATGAAAAGTTATCTCGTTAGACAGCACGAGAGCAGCCTCTAGAGGCGAAATAAAAACCATCACTGACTAATTTCGTCGTGTTATTTGAAGTGTTTTTGATTCATTTTGGACGTCTCTGTTTTTATTTGTTATTTGGAGCGTTACTTTTCAGTTCAGTTTGGATGTATATTTTATTTATTTTAATATTTATTAATAGTTCATATATATATATATATTATAATAGTTAATATATATAAATATATACATTTTCACGGTGCAGTCAGTACTGTTTATTTTTGTACTAAAGTTCAGTAATGTTTTACTTCGAGTGTTACGTTTTCATTCAATATGTGTTAAAAACTATCGGTTGATTAATCGGTTATCGGCAGGTAGGTACCGCCCGACTTGGTCACCGGTACCGGTAGAATCCAATATCACTCCACCTCTAATACAATTTAGGATTTTTTTTCGTGAATGCAGCATATTTAGTGTAAATATTTACACCAGTGGATAGATCCAGCTCATCTATCCACTCAGTACCGCCCCTTTAATTCAGTATTTAAACAGATTTATTGGCATGTAATGTGTAGTACAACACTACTAATCCCCTCCTCTCTCTCTCTCTCTCTGTGTGTGTGTTTAGCTCAATGGTGATCAGGGATCTAACTCTGCGCAGCGCGGCCAGTTTCGGCTCGTTCCATCTCATCAGGCTGCTGTATGATGAGTACATGTATTACCTGGTGGAGCACAGAGTCGCTCAGGCCAAAGGAGAAACACCCATCGCTGTTATGGGAGAAGTACGTACACGCACACACACGTGCAAACAGAGGCACATACTGTATACGTTGCTTTGGGATGTCATCGGGAATGTTTACATGCTGTGGAGTTCCACAGGGCTCTATTTTAGGACCGCTGCTCTTCTTACTTAACATGCTACCTCATCTAGGAAAATAGTGTGTGTGTGTGTGTGTGTGTAAATAAATGTATCTTTTGTTTTTTCAGTTTGCCAACCTAGGCCGGAACGACAGCGCAGCAGATGCAGATAAAGGTAACGCACCTCCATCACAACCTAGACCATCGTCCTGAATCCACACGTTCATTGTGTTCACAAGCAGCAGCCATGCCGTGCGGTAGAAATCGTGCTGTTGATAATATGGTGGCGCGCCCAGGGGTTCGGTCAGCAATCCATTCTAAATGTAGTATTAGCCTTTCGTAATTGACCGACACGTGTAAGAGGAACCGCGAGGAATCCACTTGTTTCCCAGCAACAGCGCTCTTATGCGTGTAACCACTCGAATATCGAGTGTGCTCCGAAAACAATTTCCATTTTGAACGCACCGATAAACCGCTGTCATGAGCCTAACATCAGCTGTGTGTGCCGTAGAAGAGGAAGAAGAGGAAGAGGACGAGAGTGATGAGGACCAGATGCCTATACCGGTCGACGCGAATGCTGTGGGGGAGGAGTCTCTGGAACCGCCCGCCAAATTAGCCAGGACGGACCTGTTCAACAGCACTCACAACTAACACACACACACACACACACACACACACACACTATTCAACACCACTTACAGCTCATACACTCACATAGACCTGTTCAGAGATTTATTTGATATGAACATTACACATCACTGATCAATCTCTCTCTCACACACACACACACACACACACACACACACACACACACACACAGAGATATATTATACAGATTTAGCTTTGTGTTCTATCCTCTCTCTTAGTGCCATGCAGTCGTTTGCCTTATTCATTATTGCCTTTTGAGAGAACTGTTCTATCTGCCACAGTGTATCAATGTTTAATGCCTTAAATTATGTTAAGCGATATGCCTTATATACTTCTACATCACAGCCCGTTTGCGTGAGTATCTACACGCGTATGCACACACACTGCCAGTTTGAACGTTTACTTGTTGTTGTTTTGTTTCGTTTTAATCACGCTCACAATCCAAAAAAAACTTCTACTATGACAGTTGTTTAGTTTATACTAACGCTCAAACGTAAAGTTCTAATGTGTCGTCGTTTCTATAGTAACGGCTCGTTCGGGGGGATGCGGTGTAATCTGAGCTTTAAAGTTTTCTGTAAGGAGGTTGTTTATTTAACGTTTTAAGGAAGGGGTCTCCGGCATCGGAGAGTTTTCCGACACGGGGGAAAGTATTCCGGGTTTTGCACTTTACGGTTCCTGACTTTTTAACGAAGAGTGAGAAAGGAGGAGAGGCTGGTGAGGGAACGGACGCGACTTGTCTTTAAGGTTAAATGTAACTATAACTGGATAATAAGCACAATGTGTAAAAATTGGGGTCATTGGATAGTCGCTGGAGGGGAACGATGGCTTAGAGATCAGCATGTTTGCATCGCACCTTCAGGGATGGGGGTTGGGATCCCCGGTTCCGCTCTGTCTGCATCAAGTTTGCATGTTCTCCCTGTGCTTTGGGGTTTCCTCTGGGTACTCCAGTTCACGCCAAAGACATGCGCTGTAGGCTGATCGGCATTTCCCGATTGTCCGTAGTGTGTGCACCGTGTCCAGGGTGTCCCCCTAATACTATCGTACCCTGGGATAGGCTCCAGGCTCCCCACGACCCTGTGTAGAATAAGCGGTACAGAAAATGCATGGATCGATAGATGTATAGTCGCCGAAAAGACTTCCTCTTTGCATCCGGCCGTATCACGCCACCCGACTGTGGATTATTTTCCTACAACAGTATGCCCTGCTGTGTTCTATTCCTTACATAGGCACTCTCGAATCCTTTCGAGCTCTCAATTTTTTAATAAAGGTGAAGTTTCTAATCTTCACAAACGTTGTCTAGCCCTACGACTAGTGTATACATTCGCATATACGCGACTTGTCTTGACATACAATTGCTCTGGCTAGTTATTTTAATATTTTTCCAACCTGGAAGATTCACTCCAGCGTATATTTACTAATATATCGGATATTCTAAAACCTTTTGACTGGCAGTGTGTACAGGTGCATCTCGAAACATTTGAATGTCGTGGAAAAGTTCACTTTCAATTTTGGGTTAGAGTTAGAAAAAACTATTTCACTTTGTGTAATGAAGCTAGGATCTATGAACGTTCTACTTTTTGAATGAAATTACACAAGAAAATAATCCTTTCCCACGATATTCAAACTTTTTGAGATAGACAGAGAGAACGTCTGCTTATGTTTTAAACGATGACGCGTCTGAGAGTTTTTGAGGTTGAAAAAAGGAGAGAGAACTTCTTTTTTTATTTTCATTTTTTGGACATCGTGCTCTTTCGGACTTTAGCTGCCCAGCGAGTCGGCTCGTTTCCTCATCACTTTGCACAGCCTTAATTTCCTCCATGCAAGCTGCAGATTTGTCTCCGTTTTCCATAACGGCTTGTCAGGGTTAGCGTTAATCCGTGCTACGAGTCTAACTTGGTCCTGCTAGCTTTAACGCATTATTAGAGATGCCAGCATGTGCTTTTCCATGAAGTGATCTTTTGAGGCGATCGAGATATCTTGACCACGGGTTGATGGAACGTAGAATTGCGAAAGAAATCACCCACAGTCGTCGTTTTCGCAAGTCACGATCGTCTTATGTGGACGCTAACATGCTAGTAACGTTTCTGTATTTTATTTTATTATTATTATTATTATTTTTTTAAAGTGATCATGTTTCCGAAAAAAACAAATCAAATCAATGCCTTGGAGATTTGTTTACGCTCGATGCCCTTTTGAGTTGCAGTGTTATTGTTCATGCTTTTGTATTTTTTTGTTCTGCATGCTTATTTTGCCAGAAGAGAGATTTAAGCTCGATGCCTCAGTGTAATACTTGTACTGCTTGTGCCTTTGGAGAATAACCTCTGACTGCAGAGATCTTTAAACATACGAATAAATTAAGATGTTCTATCGCTTACTATGCTATCTGTTGTGCTTCTGCAAACAAAACAAAAAAAAAGAAACCCCATAGCTATGCAGTATAAATACCACGGTTCTCCCAGCATTCACGCCTCCAGGCCGTTCCTTCATTTCATTTGCTTGGATCGCCACGTGCATCTTTCACATCGATCCGTTCTGCACGTCTGCATGTGACCGTTTCCGATCAAAACACGCCAGGAAACGTACAAGCAGTAGGCATGTGTCGATGTCAATACTTTGCTGATCTTTCGTCAGATTTTATGCACAATATCACCAAATTGTACTGAAATATCTTAGTAAATGTCTCCATAATAATCCTTTACGTTTATTAAAATAATAAGGACCTTGTTTTCACTTCTCTGCCAAAAGTAATTATACCTGATTGCACAGAATAATATTACGGTATACTTACCTTCATCAAAATATCCATTTAAAACGGTGATCGTAACTGAAATTGCGAGTGTGACCTTCATTTGCACTTTACGCGACATTATTCAAGGGTCTTAACTGAAATGTGTAAGTATTGTAACGTTTTATATTACTTACCTAGGGCACATGGAGAGCTTTAAAAAGTTGATGGGGCGTGGCCAGGTGGATGGTTCCAAAGAACTGAGGGGGAAGGGTTAGTTCTATAGCTTTAAAAAGTTGAGTGGGTGTGGCCAGGCAGATAGCTTTGAAATGCTGAAGGGTGGGAACAAGTGGACACCTCCAGGGAGCTGGGTAGTGTCAGGTGGATAGCTTTTAAAAGCTGAGGAAAGGAAACAAGTGGTCACCTCCAGAAAGCTGAGGGGAGAGGGACAGGTGGGTGGCTCCCGACAACGGCGGGGACAGGGTCAGGGGGATGGCTCCGGAGAATCTTGAGGACAGGGTCAGGGGGATGGCTCCGGAAAACCGAGGGGACAGGGTCAGGGGGATGGCTCCGGAAAACCGAGTGGACAGGGTCAGGGGGATGGCTCCGGAAAACCGAATGGACAGGTTCAGGTGGATGGCTCCGGAGAATGTTGAGGACAGGGTCAGGTGGATGGCTCCGGAGAATGTTGAGGACAGGGTCAGGGGGATGGCTCCGGAAAACCGAATGGACAGGGTCAGGTGGATGGCTCCGGAGAATGTTGAGGACAGGGTCAGGGGGATGGCTCCCGAATACCGAATGGACAGGGTCAGGGGGATGGCTCCGGAGAATGTTGAGGACAGGGTCAGGGGGATGGCTCCCGAAAACCGAGGGGACAGGGTCAGGGGGATGGCTCCAGAGAACTAAGAGGATGGGATCTGGTGGATGGCTTCGTAGAACCGAGGGGGAATCGAGGGGTTTGGGTCAGGAGGATAGTTCTTAAAAGCTGAGGAAAGTTGAAAGTCTAGAAAGTTGAGGGGGCGGGGTCAGGTGGTCAACTCTAGAACATTTTACAAACTGCAGCTAGAAATTTTCAAACGTCTATAATAAACTTGATACAAATGAGAAATTTATGACTATGACCATGGATTTACAATGTATGATTACTTTTAGCAGAAAATTCTTCTTCTAAAAAAAACATATATGTTCCTTATATTGCCTTCTGAGTGGAGCACTTATTTCTGAAAGCTCCCCATTTAGGCAGCCTCAATCCCTCATAGTGGCAGATCTTGACTATATATATATTAGTACGCAATTTGGCGTCATAATCATAGAACTGATGATCGGAACAAGCCGTACATGTGGATATCGTGTAGGAGACGACGCGAGTCATTTCTGTCATGCAGAGTGCTGGACCCCAAACACACCATCTTTATTGTTCTCACACACACCGAATTCTCGTCGGTACACTCTCTCTTCCGTGGTGCCAACCTTTTTCCTAACGGCAGCTGTAGTCGTCAGTTAGCAGCTAATCTCTTGTGGCTTTATCGTGGGAATGGTCGGTGGTTTTAAAGTGACGTGGCCAATCAGAGCGCTCGATACTTCAGCCGGTGTGCAGACACATCTCAAAATGTTGTACTAGACATTTAAAATGTATGTAACGTATTGTTCGAGAGATTTTCACGTGGGTTTTTAAAAGTTGTATTTCTACATGACTTTGTGACGATGACGTTCTATAAGAGTTCAACTGTCTCACTTCAGTAAGATTATTAGGAATTTATAATTTTATGATACTGTTTCTACTATTAAAGCTTTATTTGGAGTGTCCTGTAGTTTTTATTGTGGGAGATTCGTATGTAGCTATCAGTGTACAACCGAGAGAAAATAAAGACTGAAGTGAAAAGCTTTGTGTGCTTTTTATTTATTTATTTATTTATTTATTATTTACTTGAACAGTAGTGCAAAATCAAGCAACACGGAGCTCGCAATTTTTCAAAAAAGTGCAGATTTGGGCTGAGACGCGTCATCAGAATGCACGTTCAGCCAAAGCCGTCTCCGATTCACGTGCGTCGAACATGAGAACAGCTGAAAGGTCTCGTTTACCAACAGACATCACTGCGAAAGACCGCGCGAAACTATTTAGTGCGACTGC
Organism: Ictalurus furcatus; assembly: GCF_023375685.1. Taxonomy (NCBI): domain Eukaryota; kingdom Metazoa; phylum Chordata; class Actinopteri; order Siluriformes; family Ictaluridae; genus Ictalurus; species Ictalurus furcatus. The sequence continues at coordinate 17,364,213 of NC_071280.1, forward strand.
ACTTTTACCACTTTGAGTAGCTTTCCACAAAAAAAAAAACCAAGTTGCGTCGCAAGCTTTTTTGAATAAACCCACAGCGAAATCGAGCGTCTTTGGCCGCGACAATCACAATTTTCTGTTCTTCTGTGAACACGTACATGTACAGTGTAACAGTGCCGATCGTCAGCCAATGAAAAACAAGTTTGTCGTAGCTTTAACGTAACCGATTATCAGCACACGCTTATGCTGAATTCGACTTGCCTCAGAAGTGGAAAGTCGGCGCTCAGAATGATGTCATTTTCGACCGACAAAGTGAGGGGAAAAAAAAAAAACATGGACGCCTCCATGTTCGTCTTTCCTTAGCAACAAGCTAGCCAGCTAACTGTAACGTCCTCAAATCAGCAAGCTGTAGGTATAGTTAAAGATTTAACAAACCAAGATGCCTGTACGTTGATTGATCTAAACCTAATACTTAGTATACACGACATTAGAGCTGCAACAACTAATCGATAAAATGGATAATAATGGATTATGAAAATCGTTGTTAATGAATCATTATGGATTAGTCGGTCTGCGTGGCACGGGGGAGATTTACTCGTTACGTCACTTCGGTTCCGAAAACACACTTCGGAGAGTAAATACTAAAGCTGTGACCCAAATGACGTACTGTACACTTACACTATGCACTGTGTACTCTACCGTCTAGTGTGTGGATTTTAGAAAGGTAATATCATCTCAAATAGAACACTAGAGGGGTTTTTTTTTATACTAACCGGAAGTATAAGCCGCTTCTAGGCGACGGCGCATGACGTCATACGCACGCTAGCATTAGTAGACACCAGAGTCACCGACAATGACTTTCTTCAGTTTACTTTCTGTCAGCGTTCTCTCTTATTCCCAACATGACCTCAGTCCTCATCAGACGGAGGAGAAATCGTCACGTGACTGAGGAAGAACGTGTTTAACCTCCAAGTCCTCTAAGGCAGGGGCATTTTAAACACCGTGGAAATCAAACTGATGCACGAGCACAAACCTATCTTTATATCCAAAATGCTCCACTGTGTGTAAGGGGCGGGGAAACTGGTGCAAGCTGCTTAAAAGGTTTAGTTTAATTTAAATTTATTGGCTGTATCTGCGCGCTGGCAGTGTAAATTCTGTCGTTTATTATAACGGAAGTGATGTGTTAGTAACGAGGACGCGTTGCTCCTCACGCGCTGTGTGGACGCGCCGATACAGAGTGTAGCGCGAGTAAGATCTGTAACGTCTCATTAAAACACTACGATCAAATGTAAACACGTAAAATAATATTCCTAAAGACAGCGAGTAACAGAAACCACACGGTGCAGTGAAAGAGTTTTTATTATTAATTTAGGACTGTAGTTTAATTCGGTGCTTTTGGTGCATCCATAAAAATAATAATAATAAATTACAGTCCTACATTAATAATATATATTCTGGTGTGTGTGTGTGTGTTTATTGGGTTCTTTTCTATTTTGAACAAACAGTTGTGTAAAGTTTTAGTCTGAAGTTTAAATTTGTAACACTCAGTTTGTGGATTTTTTTTTTTTTAAATAAACAGAAAGAATGGTACTGAAAGCTTGCCCCGCCCCCTCCCATTAATCTATCAAAAAAATAATCGGCCAACTAATCGATGATGAAAATAATCGTTAGAGGCAGCCCTACACTACAGACAGTATGACTCATTTAACAGTGAAGAAGCGCTACCGTGTGTACCGTCGATGCTGTGAGCAGCCGTGTTGATCCGACGTCACTTGCTGAACTCCGAGGAACTCGGACTTGAGGGGACAGGATCATCTCGGGACCCCGAGCAGAGCTGAAGAGGGCGTTTTCTTGGGGTGTTTCCTGGTCAGAGTTTGGGAGTTACGAGTTACGACCTCTAGTCCAACGCAGCGTTCGTTTTTCCAACTACAACTGATCACAGAGAACTTTTAAAACCTTTTGAATTATGGGTTTTTATTTAAAAAAAAAGGAATCAAGTAAAGACAATATCAAGTACTGTTCATATTCTGTAGAGGTGCATCATGAAACAACTGGAAATAAAAACAAGTATTTAAAAAAAAAAAACAGAAACAACCCAACACAGATCAATGTAATGTTATCTGCTGACTTTTTGGATGTTTTGAATGAGCAAAATTTGCAATATTTCCTCGAAGAAATGCTGTATGATGCGCAGGTCCCCGACGTAGCACCTACATGAGTTCACGGACGAGAACGTTCCCGGAGAACGTCGCTCACGCTCGACCCTGCAACCAAAATGTTTACAGGTATGCGTACGGTTCTTACGAGATCAAATCAAATCTGAAGCTGTTCAGAATAGTGGTCCTTGGTTATTTTTTAAAGCATGTGTTAGTGTTTTATCTACTTTTGATCGTCTGAGGGATCGATGAATAACGAGAAAGGTGCAGATCTGGAACGGATGGAGTCTTCGCGGCTGGACGCAGCTCAAACCAACAAAGCCGGGGACTAGCCACGTTGTTTAACAGCAGAACTGCTGGTCTAGACTAGACGACAAATTGTGTTCATAGATAAATAACAAATGCTGAGAAGACCCCTCTGTGTGTGCGTGTGTGTGTGTGTGTGAGAGAGAGAGAGAGAGATGGGGAAAACAACTTTACAAAAGTTAGAAGCATGTCTGACTAAAGCTTTGTGATTTGTTAAGCTCGAATCGTGTAAACCTGAGATTTGGCCGACGAGCCGCTAAAATCAGTCACCGGTCACTTGCGGATAATCTGACCAAAACCCAAAGACACCGATCCGGGTTAAAGCACCATGTTGGGAACATCGAGTGTGTTAGATCTGTACAGGAAGAGGAAAATAAAAACCCCGAAACACCTCATGGCAGAGGGTTCGGGAAAGAAACTTGTCCCTGATCGATACTGACGGTGGGTAAAGGCGGTTAAATTTGTTGAACCGTGCACACGAACAGATCGATCACATACACAACAACGATAACAACAACAACGACAACAACAACAAAAGACGCAATGTATAAAAGACGGCGAGTTAGAGACGCTTTGTTCGTTCCAGCGGAGAGTCTGATCTCAGTGCAGCAGCAACGCGTTTGGCTCACTGGACACACAGTCGAGGCTTTCGCTCCACATCTTTTTAAATACGAAGTGTGGACAGAGATAAAACCGCTATGCCAATGTGTGTGCGCGAGCTATGGTGTCTTCATTGCAGGACGATCCACGTGGCTCTGTCGCTGTCAGCGAGTACTTGAAGAGAGGTACCTATAAACCGACAAACACGACCAGTCTTAATTCTATTTTTTTTCGTAATTTTCTGTCTGAAGTGAGTGAGAGAGAGACAGAGACACACCTTTGTGCAGGGCTTCATTGGTCATGCGGTTGATGTAGCGTGAGCTGCTCTCAGGGACGAGCCACCTCATGACCGTGTTTACACACGACTTCCTGTAAGAACTCCACACACTCCCACTGAATGAATCAAAAAAAGAAAGAGCGAGAGAGAGAGAATGTACAAATAATCAGTATGCACTTACACAGGGAACCTAAACACGTGACTGCTTTCTAACAAAGCTATCGTTAGTCTGAACAATTGAAACAGTCCCAAAGTGGGCGGGGCTAATCTTGGGTAAAACTTCACTCCCGCTAATCGCTAGAGATCGACCGATAATCAGTTTGACTGATATTTTCCCTGATATTTAAGCGTTTTTCCAAAATCGGAAATCGGTTTTGTAATATCGGAGCCACCGATAAACGGTGCCGTCTTGTGGGCGTTTTGAGAATTGCGCACAGGACCGCCATTTCTGTCGATATCTGTCGATCTGTACTAATCACTACGCTTTATTATTCGAAATGTTGTGTTTCCGCTCAAACGGTGTTGCAGCGGTAGAGTCTCAGAGAGACGGCACGCTCAATCGAATATTAAGCCACGCCAACACAGATTTTTAAACAAACATTTTATATGCTGTTTAACACGAAGTTTCATCACAACTGCTTACCTGGTTTGACCTTTGACCTCGGTGAGGTCACCGACACCAACGGTGCAGCAGGCACCCGTATTCAGATCCCAGCTGACCTGCAGACTGGAATGATACGACTTAGGCCTGCCAACACACACACGCACGCACAGATATCAGTTCATATCCAATCTGTAAGCATGTTGATCAGCACTCGTGTGTGTGTGTGTGTGTGTGTGTGTGTGTGTGTGTGTGTGTGTGTGTGTGTGTACCTGCTGTGCTCCTCCTCGCAGTTGGAGAAGGCCAGCAGCAGAAGCCCGATGTTTATCACTACTATATTTGTCTCCGGGCAAACCTGTCGCCATGGAAACAGACCTCAACAACACACGGTGGCAACTGTTGTCATGGCAATAACATGAACGAACATGAAAATACTGAAATTAACGTGGGGAGCGATTACGGTTAGGCAGCGCAGGCAAATACGTTTGTCCCCCCCCCACACACACACACCTCAAGGATTACGACGTCATAGTCGCTGAAGGAACAGAACTGCGAGGCCCACTCTGCATCATTTCTGATCACCTCGTTAATCAGATACTCAAAATCCAGGGTCAGCTGCTCCACACACACACACTGAGGGAGAACGGGACAAACACAGGTTACTGTACAAACACCATGTTGTTCACTTACAATCTGAACCTTCTCGACTATAAAATATACTGGAGAGGTGGGGAGAACATTTTATATCACAACGTCATGATATTTTCAATTAATTAAATACGACACACACACACGTCAACACTTTTCGTCCACGCTCCCTGCAAGTTTACGTTCAGCATTCTGGCACAAATCTCACGTGTGGGCGGGGCTTAACAGCGATTCACTATCATTGACCAGTGAGATTTGAACGGACAGCTCCTCGACCAGGAAGTAGAGACGTCAGCGGTGCGAATTTTGAAGAGCGTGGGCGGGGCTTAACAGCGATTTACTCTCATTGGCTACTGAGATTTGGATCGACAGCTCGAGTGTCCACCCGAGCAGGCGGAGGATGACGTTGACGACGAAGCTCCATGCCGCTCCCGAGAGCTCCTCTAGAAATAATAGTCATTTTGCATACCTTCAATATTATTTATGATCTAATACACCGACTAAGTCATCAATTTCCACTAGAAAGTACAAACACTATAACTATACAGAGAGCCGCATCCAGAACACTCTCCAAAATTCATACCACTGAGAAGTCTCTACTTCCAGGTCAGGGAGCTGTCCGTCCAAATCTAACAAGCCAATCAGAGTAAATCGCTCGTATGCTCCGCCCACACGTGACGTTTGTGCCAGAATGCTTAACGTAAACCTGCGGAGAGTAAACAAAAAGTTTGAAAGTGTAAATTAAAACTCTGGCAGCACATTTATAAACCATGATCAGCGAACACGAAGCTCAGAAAACCGTTAATAAAGAACGCTGTTTGTTTGTTTATTTATTTATTTGAAGACCGTGTAACATTTTTGCCACCGAGTTGACCGTTTTCAGTTTCAGAGTGCTTTTCTTCTCTCTCGTCGTATATATTTCTGTTCATTTCTATGAAAAGTTACGTTCAATACTTAGATCCGTAAGATCTGTAAGATACACAAATGTAATTCCATACGTAACTAATACACATGCACACAGTAAACATGGAAATCCACACGGCTCATGGCTATTTGTCAGGCCACACACAGATACATACCGGTCCCGTGTACTGTCCCGTCACCAGCTGCAGGTTTCGTCCCTTCAGGTCCGAGACGGTGAACGGCAGCTGGACTTTATCCTCCTCTTCTCCTGAAATACAGTTTTTTTGGGGTTTTTTAGTCGTTACAGTATAAAATATCTGCTTATTGTTTAGAAATGTAAACTTTTAATTTGCAAAACTGCTTTAATATTATTTTTTGTATCGATCAATAATTCTGATTGATGATGATGAAGTAACTGAAATGAAGTACGTGCGTGTGTGTGTGTGTGTGTGTTTTATACCGCTGTCCTGCTCGGTCGTCCCGGGCTGCTGCAGCCTGTATCTGAGTCGTGCGTAGTTCACGTATCCGGGCTCTGACGTGGACGATGATGACGGCGGCGAAGGCGAGCACAAAGAGGACACGGACGCTGGGGACATGACCGTGTTACCGGAGACGCCCTCGTCCGGCTCAGCGGACGACGTGGTGTTTCCTTTCCCGTGTGACGTGGACGGCCCGTCCGCGTCCTCTACTCTCCTTCGTTCCGAGTCTGCGGCGGACGTGCGTGAGATTTTTGCCTCTCTGGCCTCGCCGTCCTTCCTTCTCCGCTCGCCGTCTCGGTCTCCGTCGGTCCCTGCCTGCGCACGCCGGAAAATATCAGCAGCGAACTCGCGCGCTCGCACGGCGGCCTGGGATCGGCTAGGAGAGAGCGGCGTGGCGTGGGGATTGGACGGTCTGCGGTCAGGTGACCCGTGAGAAGAGGACGAAGAGGTAGAGGAGGTGGACGGGCTGGGAGGATGATGACAGGAGGAAGCAGGAATCTCTCTTTTTCGGTACAGGATTTGATTATTCTGTCCGTCCACCTGCTGCTGCTCTCCGCCTGAAAGAGGTTTTTGTTCATTATCGCGCAATAATATAAATCAACGGAAAATATTAAACACGCGTTAACGTCGATCTCAGACGGTTCGAAATGTTTCCGCCGTTTAAAAGAAAATTATGTCATACATTGTGACAATTTCTACTACAGAGACAAACACAAACACACACACACACCGGAGCAGAGTGAGATGGCGCAGGCCACCAGTGAGTAGCTGGTGTTGAGGAGGATGACCTGATCCTTCTTCAGCTGCAGAGCTGGCTGGAAGGTGGGGAACGGATAAACCACCTGATAACGAGCGTTCAGGACGTAGCCGTGCTCCAGACACTCCCCTCCTACACACACACACACACACACACACACACAGGTGTTATACTAGCAAATATGCAGTCAAGCACATTACAGTAGGCATGAATCAGAATGAAATCGTGGAAGTACTGGGTGTGTATACCTGTGTGTGTGTGTGTGTGTGTGTGTACCTGTCCGTATCGTTGATGTAGTGGGCAGAGGGCAGCATTGTTGGCACCGTTGTGCAGGAGGCATGGAGGCGATAGTGATGTAAATGTCTCTGTTATTCTCGTCACTCATCATCATGTTCATCAGAGCCGTGCTGCTGCGAGTACTGACACACACACACACACACACACACACAATGAAAATGTGTTTACAGAATGTACACAGATGGCCAAACAAAGACGACGTTATAAAAACACATAAAACATGTGTATGATTTTCACAACAGATCTGCAAATACCGTGGCCTCCGCATGTGTCAGTCACAGGGAAGGAGGCGTGGCCTCCACGTGTGTCAGTCACAGGGAAGGAGGCGTGGCCTCCGCGTGTGTCAGTCACAAGGAAATAGGCGTGGCCTCCGCGTGTGTCAGTCACAAGGAAATAGGCGTGGCCTCCGCGTGTGTCAGTCACAGGGAAAGAGGCGTGGCCTCTGCGTGTGTCAGTCACAGGGAAAGAGGCGAGGCCTCTGCATGCGTCAGTCACAGGGAAGGAGGTGTGGCCTCCGCATGTGTCAGTCACAGGAAAGGAGGCGTGGCCTCAGCATCTGTCAGTCACAGGGAAAGAGGTGTGGCCTCTGCGTCTGTCAGTCACAGGGAAAAGAGGCGTGGCCTCTGCGTGTGTCAGTCTCAGGGAAGGAGGCGTGGCCTCTGCATGTGACAGTCTCAGGGAAGGAGGCGTGGCCTCTGTGTGTTTTGGTCCCAAAGACCAAGAACAGGGATCTAGTGCATGTCCCTGAGAGAAATGTGAACTTCTCACTTGAAGCCGAAAATGACGATCTTTGAGTGATCATTGTGCCACTCGCAGACGGTCAGGTACAGCTCACTGTAGATGTCTTCACCCGCAAACAAACGCACATGGTGCACCTGGGAACGAGACGCAGAAACAGCACAAATAATTACATGCAAACTCGGGAATCTGGTCTGGCAAAGGCTTCCGGCGGAAGAAACGGACAACACTCGACATTTAGCAATAAGTTCACTGGCTTCAGTTTCTACCCAGAACACACAAAGAGCTCCAGAGCTCCAAACCTCCACAAAACACAAAGCAGGGGTGACCCCGCCCTGCTCGTCTGAGGCAGTGAGTTACCTGTTTGAGGCGACTGTGCAGGTTGAACTCCCACCAGTACAGATGGTAGGTGTAGAAGGAGAAATCGTCGTCTTCGCCACAATCGCTCGTGTAGGACAAAACATAACGCCCGCACTTTGTAAAGCCCAGGAAGATGTGACTGAAACAAAGGAGATTGAGGAAGGGGATATCAGTGGCTGAGCCCAAATACCCTGTAATGCAACAGCTTGCCATGTTCTCACAACCAAGGGTGCCAATACTTATAAAACATGGAGACTTTTAACAGCCTCCTCTATGTAGCTCATCAGCCTTGCGATGAACTGATATTTATTTTTGCCAGTCTCTGCACTTAACGGTTTGTCTATTTTATAAGTATTGGCACCCTCAGAGTTGTTCGGCTTGCTCAGGTTGCTATTAAGACAAATGATATACTCCGTCTTGCATATTCCAACGTAAAATAAGATCGTTTTGTGACAAAGGATATCTATTTGTGGATTGTGAATATTATCACCAGTCGCCACAAGCTTTTGAGAAACGTACTTTTTTATTTTAAAAAAGGAACGCACGTACACACAGATCCTCAACCACGGTATTGAAAGTTATGGATTTGTACAAGTAACCATACCGAGGTAGGACAAAGCGATAACTCGTTAGCTAGCCCGTGTTCTGCGGTGCCAGGAAAACCTGAAGTGTTAGATAACGTTAACGTAATAACTCCTTTTGAGCTAGATAGCTAGCTAAAGCACTAGCATTATTACAGCCTAAGGGAAACAAAACGAGCTTACGATACTGTAAGATGTAGTGTTTGTACCAGCTACGTGACGTGCTGTTCTGTCGTTGGGCCGTACGTAAAACATATTATTCGAGTCAGGTTAAGATCTACCTGGTTAAGGTTAAGATCTACTTACCAGGTCGAGCCTCTGAGGATGTGTGTAGTGCCGGTGCTATTTTACATTTACGGTATTTGGATACTTTTATATGGATGCTTTTATCTTTAAACAACTGAGCAGTTGAGGGTTAAGGGCCTTGCTCACGGGCCCAGCAGTGGCAGCTTGGTAGTGCTGGGACTTGAACTCACGACCTTCCGATCAGTGCGACTGACTCATCCACCCCAGTAAGAAAGCGTTAATGTAAGGGTACAAGCTCGGGCACACGTCCAGTACACACTTCCACACTCACCCTGCCCGGAGGAACTCCTCGCTCACTATAGTCTTTAAGGGGACACACACCCGGGGCGGCAGCTTGCGAAACAGTCTCTGAGACAGCTGGCCGGACAACTACAGAGACACACGCAGATAAAGATGTCAGTTATCATTCTGTTTTGACAGTACGTCTAAAACAAGAGAAGGATTATGTCAGGGTGGTTCAATTAAAGCACCATTAGTAATCATATCCAATAAGTAAATAAATAAATAGACAGATAGATAGAGACAGACAGACATATAGATAGGCAGACAGACATCTTATGCACCACACCACAATACATGAGTAAACTCATTATTTAGTCAGAAATGAGAAATAAACAACTCAAAGCAGTTTCTAGCTTCATTTCTAATTGCTAACATTATTATCATAAGCAATAAGTGTACTTGAAACGAGATGTAAGCGACTGGAAATTTGTTTTTTTGTTAGTAGCTCATCTGTCTCTTGAGGAAATCTCTCTCTCTTTGTAAGCTCATATTGTTTCTCGAACTAGCATTGTAGTGATTATTATTGCTGCTAGCTTAGCTAGCTAATATAAAATGATACTTTATTCGAGTTTTCATAAAAGCGCCGTCCTGACTAAACAAATATAACGTTTTTTCAACTGTATACTTTTACAAATTATAGTGCTTACTAGCGACACACAAATAAATGCGTTTTAGCGAGCACTATTAGGCTACAATAGGGATGTATACCAAATCGCTAAGTACGCCCTACGTTCGTGCACTATATAGGTGACGCGATAACGGCTCCCACTGCCTACGTAGTGTACTACACGTACGGAATGTACACCATTTGGAACCAAGCCGCTCGCTAAGGTTTAGCTTCCCTTAATGTCCTTACAGCAAGTGCTACCCATCGATAGCATTTAATTCCACCGCTTTAAACCCTTCGGCGTTAAACAACGACATTTTGACGCGCTGAGAGCAATGAATCACTTTAACACCTTTCCGCGAGTGAGGAGTTTAACAATGTGGTCTTTGTGTTTTCGCTGCTGTTTTTGTTTATTGCCGTTGTCTTCTTTTTCCGATTTCGAGCTGGGCGCCATTTTTTCCTTTTGCGAAAAAAAAACTACAGACGTGCCCACAGTCCAGCCCACCTCATCCAATGATTGGTTATTGGCTTAGCTCTTCTGCTCACTGATTGGTCTGTGTAAACGTCACTCAAAGAGATACGCTCTTTTGGTTGGATGTTACGGAGCTCCTCATACAATCAGTTCATCGGTGTTTATATAAAACTTTCATTGGAATCAAGTACATAAGAGTGTTAATACGAGTTCAGGTTTAGTGCATGTTTAACTAATATGGACTGTTTTTTTTGTTGAATGATTGAACATTTAAAAATCGGTAAATAGAAAGTAAGCACAAGAATGAATCACAAGGCAGTATACACTATACAACCAAAAGTATGTGCACCCTTGACCATCACACCCATACGTGGTTCTTCCCCAAACTGTTCCCACAAAGTTTGAATCACACAATTATAAGACGTCTTATGCAATGTAAGCATGACAATTTCCATCCACCCATCTATTTTCTATACCGCTTATCCTATGGCGCTTTTCCACCGCACTGTACGGCTCGACTCGACTCGACTCCGCTCGCTTTTTGGGATCTTTCCACTGTGGCTAGTACCTGGTACCTGGTCCTTTTTTTAGTACCACCTCGGTCGAGGTTCCTAGCGAACGGAGCCAATAACAGATGTGACGTCAAAACCCTGCAGACCACTGATTGGTCAGAGAGAATCGTCACTACCGGCGTCACTTGATTTGCAACACGCTAGTTTTAAAGTTTTAGTTAGCAACAGCGATAGCAGTATCATTTGTACACGTGACTTTCGAATTGTAAAAAGAAATGGCTGTGTGCAAAACCGCGCCATGGTCAATAACAACACAGGGAACCTGGAGCCTATCTGAGGAGGCATGGGGCGCAAGGTGGGGTACGCCCTGGACAGGGTGCCAATCCATCACAGTGCACAACCACATTACACATTCACACACCCATTCATGGACACTTTGGACATGCCAATCAGCCTACCATACATGTCTTTGTCTGGAGTACCCGGAGGAAACCCCTGCTACTCATTTGTAAGTCGCTTTGGATAAAAGCATCTGCTAAATGAATAAATGTAAAATAAATGTAATGCAGCATGGGGAGAACATGCAAACCACATACACACTCACACAACCATTCATACACTAAAGACACTTTGCGCCTGCATTACAATTTCCCTTTGAAACAGCTGCTGTATAGGTTATATTGTTAATTTATGAGCTATATGTTTATATTGTTCCAGTTCCTCAGTACTGTCTAGGTGAAAGGAAATAATTCTAGATTAAGCATATTTCCGGTTGCTAAATAAACTTGCTTCAATTTGTGTTGACTAGGATACTACATCCTAAATTAAATATGTCTATGTACACACGTTTGTTTTTTTAATGCTTAATACTGGACTGTGTCTTTGGCGCCCTCTAGCGGGGGGAAAACCAGGAAGTGACCCTGATATTAGCGCTCGCGCTTTCACTCCCAACACAGAGCGCATAAAACAGGGAATATGTCGTTGGCAGCGCGCGCCCTATTTCGGAGTTTCCTCACCAGGAACGCCGGATTAAACTCACGAAATATGAAAGGAGTTGCACTGAGTCGAAACGCGGTGACATCGACGTCGGGAGCCATACTCCCAAAACCAGATAAAGTATGTGTGTGTTTCTTTTTAATGTACATCAAAACCGGAGTAGGATAGAACTAGGCGTAACTACAGGGACGTCACTAGTTTAGCGTGTAGATACCTGCGAGCCAATGAAAATGGAGGATTAGTTTGACGGACATGCGGTGTGACCAATCTATGCTTTGCGGAAATGGTTTGTTTTGTACAGTAGCTACTAGCTAAATAAAAACGTAATTTTATACCAAAAAAGCTATAAAACATAGAAATATTTACAACGTAATGTTATTTTCCCACGCTGTAATTTGTATTACTGCTTCATTTCTGTTTGAAATGAAATGGGTGTAACTATTGTGGCGTAACCACGGTAGCATGCGAGCCAATGAAAATAGAAGAATTGTTTGACGGACGTTCAAATGGACCAATCAGTGCGTGTTGTTTTATTTTTTTGACCCACAATCGTTGAATGCGGAAGTGGATACACTACAGTAGCATCCTGACGAATGTTTTATATTAAAACGACGGACTTTTTTTTTTTTTTTTTTTTTTTTTTTTTACAGTATACAGCATACAGTATGAACAATAAAGTAACCAAAGTAACTCACTCAGAAAATAATTAAATAGCTTATGGGTTTTCATGGGTTATAAATTGGTTATAATGTTGTAAGGATGAAGGAGGTACAGTTTTGGGCTTAGGTTTTCAGTCCAGTCTTTCAGGATTGACCCAGCCCTCTCTATATATTTTTGTTTTCAAGCTTCACACCCACCCACACCAGATGATCAAGGCTAAAAAAATGTGGTTTGCCCATATTACCTGGCTCAGGTGTGTCAGGGACTTGGCGTGAACTGGACTGGACTGAGAACCTCTCCTTTGGCGCATACATGAAGTAGAGCATCTTTACATTACATTAAATAGTCTCGTTCATTTCAAGCTCATTTGCACTTGTTGCCATTTGCAGATCCCGTTTGGTGTCATGCGCATGGCAGTGGTGGTGGCCCCGTTCCTCTACGTAGGAACGCTCATCAGCAAGCAGTTTGCAGCTATTCTGGAAGAGAACGACATCTTCGTTCCTGACGATGATGATGACTGAGTAACGTCAGGCTGGGTCGTGCCGGTACGTTTAATGAGATGCAAGGCTCTCTCTGATCCACAATGTCTCACTGCCGTAAGGATGTGAAACCTCGTCTTCAGGGATTTCCGGCGTTTCCGTGGTTTTATTCTGTTTCAGTCCAAACACACATGAGCGATTACTAGAAGTAGAAATGTATAGCTTTTATAACCTGGCAGAGATGTGTTTCGGGCGGGGCTGGAGCGGGATTAATAATGACTTGTAATCACGTCATGAGAACATCAGTCTTAAATGGCTCTGGAGTCCCTTATAAGTGAGTTACATACAGTAGAAGTAATGGTATGTCGAATACAACTGCATTTCATGTTAAGACACTTCTTATCTTGGCCTTTTAAACAATCTAGTCGTCATCATTAAAATGTATTCGCTGGTTAATTATTATACTTGCTGATTTTGTGATATATATTTTTTTTCTTCTTCTTTACAGTGTGACTGGGGAAGCAAACCATTTCACACACTGAAGATAACTCTAAGTGGGATCACTGCAATAACGAACAAGCAACATGTTCACATTCACACCTTGCATTCAGTGCCTGACTCTACAGATTGACTTTCACAGCTAAAGTCTAAACGCCTCATGTATGTTTGCATGTATAGTTTTGTTTCGGCTGAATAAAACACTTGACTCTTAGTTGTCTCTGTTTTCTGGAAATTTTATATAATATTTTCGAATATTCACGCGTTTAAAAAGTGTGCACATCATTCAAATGTAAAAATAGAGGTTTAAACACCAACAACAACAACAATACATACACATAATGTACCTTTTTAGCTCAAATCTATTCAATCAGCCAGCGAATGTAGTTAAAGTCATGGAAGTCTAGTTTGCATCCAAATATAAAGACAGCTGACCTCAGTGAAACGGTCATATGAGACAGTGGGGCAGTGAATAAACAGCCTGCTCAACGTTTTACAAATCTTTATGCAAATCTACAGGTCGCACAGTTATGTCATCTTTGTAGATTATGATTTGAAGTTAAATGAACACTATTTATTGCGCTTTGAAGACCTTTCGAAGGAAGACGTATGAAAGATTTACATGTTCTTTTTATTTTCTGGTAAACAAAACCAGCATGGAAAGGACCTCATCTCTCCCTCAGTAAAACAAATCAGCATCCAGCACCATCCAAAGCCAAACAAGGAGATGAGTTTGAGAGCGTCTGAGTTTTGTTCACGTCTGAATAGTTGAAGGTCTGGGTTGGTGCTGCTGTTCCTCCTCCAGAGCGGCGTTAGTCAGTCGGAGGTGTTCTTTAAGAGAGCTGATCTCTCGCTCGCTTAGCCCCTTCAGTCCACACAGCTCCACGTACACGGCTTTATAACGCTCGCTCAGATCCAGCTTCTCCTACACACACACACATACAGCACAGAGATTAACATGTCACCCAGCAGTGGGGAAAATCTGAAATGAAGTCTGAAAGGCTTTAAGTCTGAACGGATGAATAAAACAAAACATGTAACACCTGATAAGTGATTCCCAACACACTCAACACACTCTTCCAAACACAAGGTCCTGACACTACCTTAATTAATGACTGGACCTCATTCCTGAGACAGCTGATCTCCTTGTGTAAGTACTCGATCTCGTTCTCCTTCACTCGCAACAACATCTGCAACACACACACACACACACACACACACACAATAGTGTGTGCCTTAGTCTGTAATTTAGTCTTTCTAAACACTCTTCATATGCGGACAATATAAAATATACCAGAAACTGGAAAAGCACAAAAAAAAACCTTCAGTATTACCATTTATGACCACTAGAGGGCAATGTGTAACAACCCATCCGTACCGCCGGTCGCGTGGAGCCTGTCCCAGGGAACTTGGGGCACTAAGCGGGGGACACCTTGGACAGGGTGCCAACCCATTGCAGGGCACAATCGCACACACTCACACATACACACACTACGGACAATTTGGAAATGCCAATTAGCCTACAACGCATGCCTTTGAACCAGGGGAGGAAACCGGAGGACCCGGAGGAAACCCCGAAGCACGGGGAGAACATGCAAACTCCACGCACACAGGGTGGAGACGGGATTCGAACCCCCATCCGCAGAGGTGCGAGGCTAAACGTGCTAACCTTCCTCAGTACAGGATAAATCACTCAGTATCGTGCTGTTATAGGAAAATAATCAGTGACAGGGTGGTGTGATGAAGCACAGATGCTTTCGTTACACTGAAGTTGATTATTTTCCAGTCACAGCACGTCCCGGAGTGTTTTATTCCTCTTATACCACAGTGATTGGCCAACAGATAAATTGTTTATTTACTTATTAAAGAATGCCACACATTATTATCCATTTATAGCTACATTTAATGTTGCGAAACATCCTTGAGACAAGTTAGCTCCGGTTCTCGTTTACGTCACAGCAGCTATAAACGGCCTCGCTTTTCTCTCGCAATAAAGACAAAATAATGCACAAAAATGTAAAGTTACTCCTTTTTATCTCCGATTGTTACAAAGCACTGACACTGGAGACTCCTTCCATTAAATGTTAAATAAACATGAGGAGATCACAGAGAACTCAACCATACGAACATTTCTTTCCCCCCAAATCCGTCCCTGTCCGAGTTGTCACTTAGTGAAACAATAACATATTAGGATGGACACGGTATTGTTTATTACGTTTATCCGGGGTTTTTTTCCCACTACCTTTCGTATCTTTATTCACCCGACACCGTAAAGCTGCGTTTTAACTGTAATGAAACCGAGCGGTGTTATACAGACAGACACCTCACCTCCAGTTCTGAGGCGCTGCGCTCGTAGCTTCCGACAGGGACGACCCCTGACCTTTGACCCGTGATGAAGGATCGCATGAGACTCATTTCCTCGGTCAGACGTGCCTGCAGTTCCTGTTCGAGCAGAAACAGGAAGTGATAATAAAACTGACACAGAGTGACTGACAGTTCCCGTGCTGGACCAGTGTGAAAAGGCTACACGCGAATGAAACAGGAAGTTGCGGTTGTCAGAGCTGACTGGGTTTAACCGCACTGACTGCCACTGATGTCTGTAAAGGCACAGTTAGTGTAAACCCTGAAATACAAGCTGTCGCTAATCACATTCTGTCCAATACGAATACTGTATGCCTGCTTATTTACTTTTTAAATGCGCAACACTGAACTGCAATTAACCCTTTAGTCTGACAGTAAAAGATTTATTATTTCAAAACTCAAATAGAAAGATTTTCTTTTCTAGCTTGAATGAAGACATTTATATTTGGTTTTAAAGATAAAAATGTACAGGTGTTAAAGTATCCGTGTCTAAAATCAGCAGCTCCGCTTTACGCACACTTCTGTCACTCGCTCACTATCTCCTCATCATTACTTTCTCTCTCATCACTCCGCTTTTCTCAAATTATTTCTCTTTTTGTTTGTGTGTTTGTTTATTTTCCCGTCTCTGTCTCTCATTCTCTCACTCTTCTTTTCTCAAAGTTGATCTTTTTCTTTATTTTGTTGTCCGTCTTTCTTTCTTCCTTCTCCTCATCATTACTTTCTCCTCTTATTCGGTTTCTTCTGACTCTTTCTCTCGTTCTATCACTCTGCGGTTCTCGAACCGATTCTCTTTTTCCTGTGTTCAGTTATTATTTTTTCCACTTTCCATTCTCTTTATATCACTGTCACTCTTCTTCACTCAAATGAGTTTTTTCTTTATCTTTCTTTCTTTCTAGCACTCTTATGGGTTCTCCAGGGAAAGGTTCTGTGTAACAGAGCAGAGGATTTCCCTTTCAGAAAAAGGTTCCAAGTAGGACCTTTTCGAGCGAGCACCAGGAACCATCCAAAGAACCTTTAAGGGATGCTTTTTTCCCCCCCTAAGTGTCCGTACCGACGTATACGGATGGGACGACTGTCTTCGCTCGGGTCCTGCAGGAGAACGTGGCGTTTCCTGTTCTCGCTGGCGTACCTGGTTCTCCTTGCGGAGTTGTTCCACTTCTCTGTGCCTCTCCTCCATCAGCGTGTGTCTCTGTCCTGTGGCGTTCTGTAACTGAGTCAGCTCCACACACCTCTGAGTGTAACGCTCCGAGAGACCGTCCAACTCCTGCTGCAGAGACACACACTCGGACCTCACACACACACACACACACGCGCACATACACACACGATGGTTTATTCATTGACTGAAGAACAGATGTCTGCTTTAATGGCTTAATTGATCTGTTGATGGATTGAACCAATTCACTGAAAATCTATTTAGTACCCACTCCGCTTTTGTTCCTTTGTCGTAGCTCTTTTGTCCGACACTCGCGCACCCTACACAGCTGTTAGCACCGCACTGCCTCCAGTGAAAATAGCTGAGCCATGACTTTATACCCAAGTCTCGCCCTTGAATCGGATCATTATTTCACCTGGATAGTGTAGATTTGTACATAAGAGCTGCTGCTGCTGCTGTAATCATAAACGCTCTCCTGTTGCTCATCCCAGAACCTATTATTCACAATCCGCTCATAACGAACATCCCGTAAACACACACAGGTTCATCCGGGTTTCTGTAAAGCTGCCCTGATAACTGAAGAACCGAAGACTTCAGGATATCTAGGAATTCACGTCATCGTGTCTGGGCAGCGGCGTAGCCAGGAAATCGTTTCAGAGACAGGACGAGGACGAGGAAATGTGCTAAATAAAATCACCTTGTGATCTGTGAGGAGTTAAACTGATGACACTTGTGACACACATATGTGTTTTGGGTGGAAGCCAGACAGGGCTTGATGTACTGTACCATCGACCAATCCTGCAATAATGTGTATAAAAAGAACTAGACTACTTCTTTGTTTACTTTTCTGCGCACGACGTTAATAATATGTATTAATAGTCATTTCATGCACTCACTGTGATACAGTGGAGTCGTTTTTTACTCCTCCTCTCACTCTCTCCAGCTCCTCCTGATGGGCCGTTCTCAGAGCTTCTATCGCTGCCGAGAGAGCGATGGAGTCAGCGAGACAGCACACGATAGAATGCTCACTATCAATAAGCTCTGTAACTTAAGTTATCATCGGTATGAAACCGGTATTCACCTTGTGCGGCGTGGCGCGCCTCCTCCCTCAGCATCTGCTCTCTCCGAGCCTCCATCTCTCTCCTCTCTCTCTCATGCACTCTCTCCATCTCCTGCAGACTCTCACAGTACTCTCTCTCCAACTCTTCCAGTCTGGAGGCACAGGGCGACCCCGGGCCGCAGGGAACCGCAGATCCAGATCCGGCTCGGGCTTCACGCAGCGCCTCGATCTTCTGCCTCAGAGACACCACCTGAGACCAGGGGAGAAACACGGGACAAAAGCGTTGTAGGACAATGTTACACAATAGCAAAAGCGTAGGATTCTAAAAAGCAGCAAAAGTGACAGAATTGCTACAGATGTTCTACAGATGTTGAGGTTTAGTCAGCTGTGTGTTGGTCGGTTTAATAAAAGTCAAACATTATACTGGCAAAAAAAAAGTGTACTGTGATGTGAATTATCACAGTATTTAATTGTATAGGTGTAAACGTGTGTCATTTTAGAAATGGAATATCGTCATGTACGCAGTGAACAGAGACGGTAGAGATAAATATGATATTTGAAAATATGTGAGGAAACAAATCCATGACTTTATCTGCGACGTTGCACTTGAATACCTCAGTCTGTAGCGCATCAGGGGTTCCTTGTGGAGCGTCGGAGCCAATCAGAGATAAAGACCTCATCTCCCCGACAGGAATCTTCTCGAAATCCTCCCACTTCTTCTCGATGTCCGTCCCCGTCATGGTTTCAGGGATCTGCGGCATAACACGAGCCACTGCCCCCTTCTTCAGCTGGACTTTGTCCCACGGGCTGTCGGCTTCTCTGTCCGAGACGGCTTCCTGGAACCACTTAGTCCTGTCCCCTAATCGCTTTTCCTGTTCCGTGTCTCGGCCCACGCCTGCCTCTCGGTGATTGGTCGAGGGCAGTGACATCATGTCTGGGTCGTCGTGAGACGGGCTTGTGGGCTCTGACCCTGAATCGTGTCGATCTGGATGAGAGGACCCGAATGTTCCGCCGTTTTGGTTGGTGGGATTAGTGCCGCTGCTGAATGAAAGCGTTGGATGACAGCGTTATTTTTTTTCTTTTCCAAAGCATATAATATATAAATTGGAGGTAACAGTCGGTATTGAAAAAGACTTTCCTATGTCCAGCATTCCCCAGAGTTACATTCAGTATGCAAAGTATTTTCCCGATAGTTCATCAAAATCACTGGCAACCTTCTCACCATTTTTTCCATTCGTTCACTTGATTATGGTCTCGCATAAGCATAGCTCTATATATTCCAGCCACACTCCTAGATATGGGTTCCTTGGTAGGTTTTTGGAACCCCAAAAGGGGTTCTACATGGAAGAGAAACCTCCTGTTGTGAGGTTCTACAAAGAATCTTTAAAGGTTTCCCTAGAGAAACAAACTAACAAAAAAACTTTTAGGGCATTAGTAGATAGTTCAGCCAGAATACAAAAAAAAGAAAAGGGGTGCCTATATTTATAGTTAAGGGTTACAGGATACACCACAGGTTAAATTTAGGGTGCTAACGTGAACCTTTTTTTCTTGAATGAGGCATGTACACTTGAAAAACGTTAAAGCTAGACCCATTAAGGGTTCTTTGGCTAGTCTCTTTCGAGGAACCTTTAAAGGCTGTATGCCTTTGCTTGTATTTTTCTCATTTGTTAGTCGCTTTGGATAAAAGCGTCTGCTAAGTGAATAAATGTAAATGTAAATGTAATGTAAATGTATGCAGAACTCTACAATGAATTGTTTACTTTATTGGAGTGGGTTCCATGTAGAAGCCTTTTCGAGAGCTAAGAGGAACCCTCGTTATCTTAGAGTGTATTCCTGCTTTAGACGCGTCGACAAAAGCGCTCCTCTAGGGTTCTGTTGGTAGATAACGGTTCCGGCGTTTTAAAGCATTCAACTTGGAATGTTTTCTAAAAGCAAAACCCTCTGTTGTGGGTTCAACATAGAGCGTTCCATCAGAGAGAATAATCAGAGAGGAAGACCCCTTTAGGATGATAAACGGAACTGTGCAGCTATGAACCCCTCCTGTCGCCATCACCGTCTCCGGGTAAGAGTGATATCAGGAGGATGGTCTGTACCGTGTGTTATCGGGTGATTCACTGGTTCTGAAGCGTCCCTGCAGAATGTCGATCCAGTTCCTCCTGATGCGGGAAGTCATGGCTGACAGGGTGATTTCTCCATCTCTCATCTGGACACCGGCAGACAGAACACACCCGGGACACGGCAGATGTGGATAAGTTAATGTTTACACTGTACAGTAAATATTCAACAAACTCAAAATGACTGATCATCAGAAACACATACAATTTCAGAACAAACTAATACACTTACGCCTGCAGAAGAGTAGGTGTGTAAAAATCACAGGCATATCATCTGCGCTCATCAGTCACAGTGAAGTACGTGTGGCCTATGTGCCTGTCAGTCTCAGTGAGGAGGTGTGGCCACGGTGTCTGTCTGTCTCAGTGAAGGAGGCGTGGCCATGGTGTCTGTCAGTCTCAGTGAAGGAGGTGTGGCCACGGTGTCTGTCAGTCTCAGTGAAGGAAGCACTGCCTCTGCCTCAGTGTCTAGCAGTCATAGTAAAGGAGGCGTGGCCACTGTGTCTGTCAGTCTCAGTGAAGGAGGCGTGGCCAATGTGTCTGTCAGTCTCAGTGAAGGAAGCACTGCCTCTGCCTCAGTGTCTAGCAGTCATAGTAAAGGAGGCGTGGCCAATGTGTCTGTCAGTTTCAGTAAAGGAGGCGTGGTCACTGTGTCTGTCAGTCTCAGTGAAAGAGTCGTGGCTGATCTGCTTGCACTGAATCACTGAGTCATATTGTATTTATATCATAATGCATCAAAACCGCTCTAAATCGTGTCATATCGTCATAAATCGTTGGCTGCCTTAACAGCATTTTCCTTAAATCCAATGTAATGTTGTACAGAACATTGCATTGTAGGTAGTAAGAATTACCGACCCCTCAGAATGCGTGTAAACTTTTGCATGTCATTTTGTACCAAAACGTATGTCCGTGCTAAAGCATGGGCAGCAGAAACACTTACATGTATCTGAAGTCCATAGTTCTTATCCGCTTCAAACTCCACCACTTCTAGACAGCGTGAAATATCAATTTCTCCATCTGGCCCATCCCTCTGTTAAATATAAACAACACAATAAGGTGTATTCATCATCCCGACGCTCCAGTACAACAGAAAGTAGACGAGACGGTAATTAAAACACATTTTCCACTAACTTGGTGAAGTGATTTTACAATATACAGTACATATTGTCCAGAATTTCTTCCTTTCAGATATCTGGATGTTCCATAGAGCTTTAAATACATCTCCGTGTACTTAGGATGATAATCTTAAATCAATAACAGCAGCCCAACTAGGTTATACCAAATCAATAGATACGGTTCATTTGCATTTAAGGAAAAAGCATTGCAGAAAATTTACCTCACTGCTCGTTTAATTAGATACTCCTTAAAAAAAAGGTAGTGATTACAGTGTTCACAATCAGATTAAAGATATATATATATTCAGCTCACCTCCTCAGCATCAGGGTTGGAATAGTATTTCAGCCCAGAGCTGTCCAGCACAAACCAATATTTTCTCCACTAAAAACCAGAGAGAAATAGTTTTTGAGGCATGTTGTGAGGAGGAGAGGATAAACATCCGTAATGTTTATTTAGCACGAGAAAGATAATACTGGAGGAGAATGTATAAAAAATCATCAGTAGTCGTATTTAAACTAGCTGTGTATAAACGCATTCTATAGTAGGCCATGTTCTCTGTTTGCAATCTGAAAATCGTCTTACTTCAGCGCAGGTGTCCAACATGAACATCCATCCCTTTTTAAGGTCCAGAGAGTTGAGCTGTAAATGAAAAGTCACATCACAACTGTTAGTTTAACCTTCAACAGTTAACCAGAGAACCAACTCCCGTCCTCCGGGGACTCCTGGGTGAAATGGAATGAAACGCAACGTAACAATTGAACTGCCGTGCACATGATAGCAAAATGAAAATACTTTCAATTTATAAACATGTTAATGGATTGTGTCGAGTTTACACAGACTTAACAGGAAGGATAATACAATGTAATGTAATGTTTTGAAAAATATGTCCGCCAGAAACGTCGTGTTGACCTGGACTTAAGTGAAGGCAGTTAGGCTATTATAACTATAATAACAAATTAACTTGTTATTACGTTGTGATAGACTAACGTCCCATCCTGCCTCGTGTCCAGTGTTCCTGGGACAGGTTCCGGGTCCACCACGAACCCTGGCCAGGATAAAACGTATACTGAAGCTTAATGAGCGAATGAACTTTGATAAGGGTTGGTAGTGATCTCCACCAGTGCCACGTAATAAAAAATTAACACTGACCCACTGGCTGACCCATCATGAACACCTTGGGGTTCCCAGTTTCAGGACCGTAGCCTATGCTAGAACGTATATGGTTCCCTTCTGTGGTTGACCTTATAATGCACTACACATGGTGCAATTTTGTAACCTTTTGTATTCACACTACTTTTGAGTTCACACCTAGAGCTGAAAACACCTGCTGGCAATCAGACACGCCCCCTTCATCACCTACACGCACGTGCAGTCACACACACAGACACACACACTTACACATATCACGTTTGTAATGTAATATGAAATGAATTGAAGGACTTACCGTCATCGTTGAATAATGTAAGCCGGTTGAAGGCATGAAACAGGAAGAGATGAAAGTGTTATGCGCCGACTCAGTTTCCGTGTAGTATCTAGTGTCAGCAGATCCTCTGGTTTTAAACGTCACGAAGCATCTTTCCGGGTTTGTTATCGAGATATAACATAATTTGTGCGTATTTCTCTTTGGGATTAAGGGTTTTAAAAAATAGTTTGTTGATTATCAATGACTTTATTCGCCTCTTCCGTAAAACAAATATAAATCCATAAATAAAATGCACAGGAATTCATACTTTGCGTTTTCGGAGCGCAGCCACAGTTGTCTCGAACAACTAGTCACGTGACTTCCGTGCTAGTGGCGCGAATCGTAAAGCCGTTAGCCCAAACGCCATTAATGTCTCCCCTCAGAATGTCTAAGGGCTAACGAATTTCTGTCATACCTGCTTTTATTTAGCTTTCTAAAGACACTTACCTGCGTGTAGCTCATTTTCCAAGGTGCATAGTGAGACAGCTCTGGCTGAAACTGAAACTGGACACCAAAACCTCCCATTTCATGCTCTCTTTCTATCTCTCTGTCTCTCTCTCTCTCTGTATCTCTCTCTCTCTCTCTCTCTCTCTCTGTCTCTCTGTAGCTCTCTGTGTATCTCTATCTCTCTTTCTGTCTCTCTCTCTCTATCTCTCTGTATCTCTGTGTATCTCTGTCTCTCTCTCTCTTTGTCTCTCTGTATCTCTGTCTCTCTCTGTCTCTGTCTCTCTCTCTGTGTGTGTGTCTCTCTCTCTCTCTGTCTCTCTCTTTCTCTCTGTCTCTCTCTCTCTCTCTCTCTCTCTCTCTCAAGGTTACCCGAATCAGTGGTGGGTCACACTGTTTTCCCTCATGTCCATTTGAAGAGTTTTTTTTCTTCGCTGGACCTCTCTGCAATTCACGAAAGACACGCTAGAACAACTTTTCTCCGGAAATATGCAATACACTCTTGTTTTTGAGGCAGTCCCTCCAGGGTTTTGCGATTTTGGCGATCGCAGAAATCAACTCAAAAGCAAGGAAACCCTGCGATATTCGGAGTCCCTTGCGATTTTTCGGAATTTCTGCGGATTTTCCGTGGATTCTGGCCGAGACGCGTCTTGTGACGCGCATTCGGTCAAAGCCGTCTTCGATTGACGTGCGTCGAATACGAGTACGGCTAAAAGGTCTCGTTTACCAATAAACATCACCGCGAAAGTGCGTGCAAAATTATTTCGTGCGATTGCGATTTCGCCGATTCGCATAGTTTTCCCGGGGGGTGTGTCAATTTGAGATCAATCCTATTGAGGTGGAGGTTTTGTGGAGTTTCCTCGTCGTCACCTCACCGCGTCAGTTACCTGTGCTTGTAATTGATATACTAGCTCTGATATCAGCATCGTATCAGAAATGTAAAAAAAAAAAGAAGACGTAATATATATTCATGCATCTTATGTAAAGATTAAGGTGTGAAGTATTGGAATGAAACTAGCATCATTAATAGTCCATTTGAGTGGCATTGTGAAAACAGGTGACAAGTTTTTCACCTGTAAAACCTGTGTAATGTCTGAGACGGTGCTGTTGGTTTCAGATGAGCCTCCCGTGTCTTTGTCATGGCGTTTCCTCTCCCTCTCACGGCGGTCTCGCCCTCTCTCCCTCCCTCTCCCTCGTTCCTCCGGCTCTACGTATTCGCCATGGCCTTCTCTGTCTTCTCTGTAGCGGAGAGAGCAGGAGGAGAAAATATTAATAAAGATGGAGTTTTTTTTTCTGGAAATTCGACTGTCTCTTCCTCTCTAAGCGTTTTTTTCCACTGCATATTCAAAAACAAGGATTTGACCAAACAGCAACCAGCAGAATTGAGGATTTTCGTTTATTTTTGACCAACTTCAAGAAAGACATGAGTGGCCACATTGATATTAAAACATTAAAAGCAATTGCTTCACCGTTATTGCTTCACCAATATGTCTCCTTATTGGTTATATCAATGTAATTTCTGACAAAAAGGGTCACTGATGGATCTGGAGCAGGTACCAAAAAT
The DNA here is from genome assembly GCF_023375685.1 of Ictalurus furcatus. NCBI lineage: Eukaryota > Metazoa > Chordata > Actinopteri > Siluriformes > Ictaluridae > Ictalurus > Ictalurus furcatus. Next base: position 17,388,981 of record NC_071280.1, read on the forward strand.
ATACAACCAAAACCGAAGGTAAGTGACTACATTGGCCAATGGGAAAATTCACGTTCAGGTTTCTGGTAACAGAAATTCTGGTACTGCAGTGGAAAAATGCCCTTGTCTCTCTGACCTGTGCTGTTTGTCTCTACGTGGACTGCGACTCTGAGGCCTCCTTCTCACTACGATTGCCTCATCTTCTTCTGGATACAGATTTACTCTGGGAATATCAGCTATGACCACATAGTCTTCTATTGTCATCTCTGGCACAGGTGGCTGGCTCTTAGATCTTGTGTTTTCAGAGAGTATCAGTGCCTCCAGACCACGTCGAATGGTGCTTCTGCTTCTCTCAGTGGTCTGGTTGTCTGTTTTTGTGGCTTCAACTTGGGATTCCTTTGATGGCGAGATGTTGTGCGATGACTCTGGGGAAGCTGGGCTCAAAGGAGACTGTGTTTTCCCATGCCAGGACCCCTGTGATTGACTAAGATCTGTTCTGAAGTGCCTGTCTGACGTGGATGATTTCGATAATGGTCGCTCTTTATCACCTCTGTAATGGCTTTGTTTTCTATCCCTCCTTGAGCCATGACCATTTTGATCATAATCTCTACGAGGAGGTGAACTGTCGTGACTGTTAGAGCCTGTGTTGCGACCGCTGTTGCGGCTGTTATACCCACTCATATGACTACTTCCTTTTGGTGAAAATTGGCTTCTGTTGTACTCACTACCTGGTGGTGAGAAATCTCTGCTGTTGCGACCAGTGTTGCGTCCACTTTTCCGACTGTTACAAGCACTGTTGCGGCTGCTTCTGCCATTTTCATAACGATTACTATCAGTTGCCATTTTGGACCTAGACCTTTTTGACCAACCATTTCTTCCCTGTTGCGAGGAGTCTGACTCTGCTGAACTAGCAATTGATTGTAGATTGCGATACAGCTTTTCTGAGTCCAGACTGTGTTGGCCATGGGAACTCTGGGAAGGACTTCGCTTTTGGGAGTGGCTGGATGAATCTGTATATCTGTTGGAGGCAGATATTTGAGAGGGGGAGTGCATCTGTGAGACCACAGAGGCTCGTCTTGTAGCTGGACTGCATTTTCGAGAAGCTCGTTTGGATGAAGTGCGAGAGCTCGCATGAAGATGGGAGGTCGAGCCTTTGCGGTGGGAGGAGCTATGGGATTGCCTGTGCGGAGAAACATTGGTGGACCTTGGGCTACATGAACGAGGGCTTGCACGTGATTGACTATCACCACGTCTGAAGTTCGAATAGGTCATGCAGCGTAGAGGAGAGAGGCCACTCATGGCTTCATTGCTAAGTGTGTCATGGCGCCTCCTGTAGGACGGAAGGCCCAGTTCAGGGTTTCGGAACGGAATGGTGGCTTTGCGTTCAGGACTGCTGTTGCTGGGAAGAGGGTGTCCTCTCTCGTAGTACCGCACAGGAGCAGGAGGGCTGTCATTTGGCAGTTCTCGGTCATGTGACAGGAAGCGGTTGGCTCTTTGAAAAATGGCACAAGTGCTGCTTGGATCCCTCTCTTTTTTTGGTTCTGTTAGAGAAAAAAGGTGTTGTAACTGATACAGTGCTTCCAACATAATACATAATGCATGTAATGCACCTTTTCTGACCTTTACAATGGATGATACAGTGGTGATAACTCGCATATTTACATGTTATCTCCAGATCAAAGCTGCGTGAATGGGTCTCAAAGCATTTTTGACCACTATCAATACACAAATCATGGCTGAACCAAGATAAACTGAATTTATTATGAATGGTTTATTTTTTAAATGTCAGCATTGACAATATATTGCCCTTATAAATATTCCTATTACTAATAACTCCAGAATATTGTCATTTTTATGTTTTCTACATATGTCTCAATAGGTCAGCATCAGGGTAATCCAATGTGGAAGCATTTTACATATGATTAGATGTCTAATTTAGAAATAGTTACCAGTTTAATACCATTATCTTATGACTGGAGTGCGAAAAAAAAAAGACTTGATTATGCTTAAACAAACAATATTTAAAAATCCATTTTTAAGCCTGCACGGGTATATCCCATCTCACCTGTGCGTTGACTGACACTGCTCCTTCTGCTGGTGTTTCTACTGCGCGAGTCCATCTCGGAACGGCGGTCGGAACGCTGCAGAGGAGAATCAAGTTGAGTCATTCTCTAGAAAGCTCTCCAGATTCGAAGAAGGGTTGTAGAAGTATTCACTGGTTATACACGTGGCCTTCCATACAGGACTAGTATCTCGAGATCTCATTTAAACGCTCTCCTCCCTCTGGAGTCGCTTGCACTCAACGCTGTATCTTCAGTTATCTTTGATTAGTGACCGATGCATGTCTCCTTGGTCCTTGGTCTTAGTAGAGTCTGTAAGCGAACAGAAAACGAAATCAAAGAATGAATTATAAAGTAAGAATCCCGGATAACAAAAGATAAAAATCTACCGGTAACATCTAGCCTGGGTCACACAGTCTCAGTTCAGTCATCTTATTTCAAGGCCAAGAGGAAGAGCACAGCAGGAACGCTACTACAGCAAGACAGCTGATCGTTAAGCACACTACACCTTAATCTGGCTGATTGTTAAAATGTGACATAATCCAGCCAGGAGTGAATAATTTAGGTTAACGAGGTGAAGAGAGAGAATCCGTTGTCGTTTGACAGGGTGCAATCTTAGTAGGATCCTTAGCAGAAACAGGATATTTTAATGCGAATCAGGAATTACACCGGTCCCTCAGAGCTCAAAGGTCAGATGGGGTTCATGCCAATGGTTACACTAAGCACATTAATCAAGCGCGATGAACGAACGAACAAATTCAATTAACAGCTAAAGATTTAAACACATTATTAAAACAATGGGATTAAGGCACTGATCAAACGAAGACATTCTAATACAGTAAGCAGCACACAAATAGCAAGACAGAATGGTTACTATATATATATATATATAAAAAACAGTGTGCTAGGCTCTACAATATACACCACACAGAGAGGAAGAGCATGTACTCACTGCTAAGAAGCAGCCCTCACACCGAAGAGTCTCCTGTCAAACTTGCCAGAGACTTATCCTTTCCCTTCTTCTCTCCATCCCTGCACCTCCTGTTCTCTCGTTCATTACTTTAGACGCGTCAGAGTGTAACATAAGCTAGACTCGGCCTCTACTCATGACTTTTTCATCATGTCCTGTGCTGCCACTGCCTTGCTCCTTGTTTTTTCACTTCTGTCTTCATACCTCCTGGGTTTTTTTTCTCTCTCTCCCTGTACTGTCTGAAACCGATTAGCTCCTTGAAACACCCTTTCCCTCCTTATTCGTACGTCTTTTATGTTCAGGCCTTCTTTAATCCGTTGCACATTTCAAGTCATGACACAGTGGTTTTTTGCTAAAACGTGGCAGATGGTAATTGACTGTAAGTTTTGACTATTTGAGCACTGCCTTACTTTTTTTGGTGTCCATGTTATGTGGGGATATAGCGTTACCGTCAGTTCCCCGAGGACACCACATGATCTGCTCATTAAATTGCAATGAGATCACAGAGCAAACCTTCTCATTCCCGGCTCGGTTTTCCGTCGAGTCAGCTAAGTCATTTGTGCTAATAGGGGGATCACGCATGCTCCTCAAATCCTAGATTTTTTTTTGCAGTTAAAATGTCTGACTTTTTAGCTTATTCTTTTAAGGCAAATTTTAGGACTGACAATTGAACATGATACTGTAATGTAAGGTAAGGAGTAGGTTATAAGTTGGTATATAAAGGTGTGACATGAGATAAATAATAATAAAAAGTAGGGCAAAGTAAAGTTATGCAAAGTTTGCCCCAAAGTAATTCAAGCATGGTTAGCAGAGCGGAGAAAAATGAGCTTGGCCCAAACTTAAAGTATTTCCATTGTCTCTATCTTCCTTGGCCATGTGGGGTCTAGCTGGTGTTTTCTGCCTGCAGGGCGCTTTGACTCAGGAGGACAGACAACATCTGTCGTTCTTTGCCCCACAGCCCCCAACTCGCCATCGCATCCCATCCCTCCTCCCCTCATCCATCCATTCAGAGACACACACTGGCACTCCCAAATGTTGCCCTTTTGTATTGCGCCATTGTCCAGTGCAGCATTGTGCATGACGCCGCCTACTCCCCAGAGTCCCACTCATGGCCGTCGTAAGAGACCTGCTCAAAAATGATTACTTTCACTATGTCCTAAACAACTTTTAACTAGCACTGATCTAAAACCAACCATGACTTTTTCATTTCATTGCAGAAAAGTCTGGAATTGAAAGGAAAATGAAGATGTGTGTGCTTTCAGATTAGCGACGCGGCATTGTTGAAGTAGTACAGCGATGTGAAAGCAAAGTTTTCGTACTGCTCCTTGCACAATTTGTAGGTTCGGTTATTAACATGGTTGTCTTCAAGCCTCTAGCTGATAAAAAATTCAGAATGGTTTCTCTTGCTCTACTCTTGTTGACAGAGTTGTCGGTATAATTGGTCCGTTTTGCCATGTTTTTCAAAGCCATGGTCTCTGTGTTATATGTGTGGCCGAGCCAGAGGGAGGACTGTATGGGGTTTGAATGACTCGGTATGGGGTGAGCAGGAGGCTGCAGCAGATGGCAATGATTAGCTCTGTTCACATCCCTATCAAAAGGACTGAACACCCCCCTCCCTCTATCCATCCACCCATTCCTCTAAAGGACCGCTAATAACATGGAGAAAACCGACTAACAGCTATAAAATGCCCAAAAAAAAAAAGAGTTCCGACGAGGTTACGGATTGAACCACAGATGTCATGAGTACAAACTAGAAAAGTGTGTTACCTCATTGAGAATGTTGTCTATGAAAAAATCTTTCTTGCTTTTGGGAAATGTTTTTGTCCATGATTTGTTCATGCTCGGTTCATCTATTACTTCATAATTTGTGATCTTTCTACCAATGATTCTGTATTGTCGCCCGTATTCATCATCTGTAACATCACGTTTGTCTTAGGTACCGAGTCAAGTACAAAAGTGGCGTAAGTGAAGTGCACACGTATCAACAGTTCAAGCCTTCTTTAATATTTCATATTTTTCTTTATTTGGAAAAATAATTTAGGCTAAATCCTTCTCAAGAAAACGAAAAGAAAAGACAAAACGGGAACAAAATAAAACAACAATAGCATTAATAACATTCTTTTTACAATCCTCTTAAATAATAATATCTTGAAACATCCCAGCAACCCGAAGTGCCATTGCGAATAACGAGTACAACTTAAGAAAGAACTTAAATAATCTTAAAAACCTTACAAAAAATTTAGAAATACAACTTAAATAAAATAAATTAACTTAAATCATACACATTTTGTAATTAAGAAACGAGCAAAACAAACAACTTAGGATATTATTCATATTAACACAAATGCTTTTTTCATGACGGAACATAATTACATACTTATACAAAACCATATAAACCTTATTACAAAAAAGAAGTGGAGGCTCGGAAGACTTAGAGGTTTTTTTTTTTCGTTAATTTTTTTTTTCTCCCATTTACACAGTGATCAAGTAATACATACAGTCTCCACTGGTCATGTGACAGAATATGACATCTTGCACCATTTAACCTAGTGAAAGACAGGCCAGTATGGCCAAACATCCACCGTTTTGATGTGGTCTCTTGCACACTGACTTGTGGGGCTTGGAGATACTGGCAAAAAAAAACAGCAAATGTTGCCAAAATATTGCAAAAACGTTGCCACGACGTCGCCATAGAATCCACGAGATGGACATTGGCAAGAACGCTGTGATACATTTCTTAATCTACTCTTCTTTAACATCTTTCACGTTTGGTGCATTCTCTGGGCACAGCAATAGCACCTGTGTGGGCATTGGAGAAATTGGCGAAAAAAATACAGCAAATGTTGCCAAAAATATTGATAAAACTTTGCCACAATGTTGCCACAGTACCGCACACCACGCAGCAGAACATTGCGATACGTTTCCTCGAATTCCTACTTCTTCCGAACGTTTTTTTTTTTTTTTTTTTTTTCCTTTTCGTATTTCGCGTCATAAATCTAAACAGTATCGAAATGGACACACACTGTCCAACACCTTTATAAAATGGCTTTACAGGTAAATTTTACAGATACGTTTGAAAGAGGGGTGGTAAACTCTCTGTGACCACTCCTCTGTTCAATTCAGGACGTTTCCAAGCCTACAGGCCGTCATTTGCCTGTGATTCGTTCAGAACAGAGAACCAGCTCACCCTGAATATCAGTTAAATCAGTCCTACTTTCTCAGCAGCAGTAATCACGAGGTGGGACATTTCCACCTAAGGTTTTGAGCAGCAGCATTTTCTATGGAAGTTCAAAACGTCCTCCATAGCACCCAATGAGCATCGGCTTCCTTGAGGCCAATTACACCTGACGAAAGGGAAAAGGAAACAAGGTTGCCATTAGTTACAGGAAACTGTAAGGTAAGGAGAAGGAGAACATGCTGTCTATGAATGAATCTTATCATATTATTTGATACTCACCTCGGTTGCAATTACACATTCATCTTTTTCCTCCGACATGACCATGACGGACTTGTATTTGGTGTCGACGCACGCCGACACGGATGCCGATGCACATGCGGATGCGCATGCTGACTCGGAATACAGCGAATCGGAATAGTTCGACTCGGGATACTTTGATTCAGAGTACTTCGACTCTGAGAACTTGGACTCAGAGCATCTCGACTCGGAATATTTTGACGCGTCACTGTGAATGAAGGAGATAAAGAAGACGTTAGTATCGCTGGTAACATTTAGCCGTAAAGATATAACGTGTGGCTCTGAAAGATTTTTTGATTTTCACCTTTTCAAGCGTTTCCTGCGTTTTTCTTCAAACTCGCAAGAGTCTTGCAAGCTTTGGCACTTCACGTCCTCACAGCTATCGGCCAGCTCCTTTGCTGCTGTCTCTTTCCCAATATGCTCCAGCTTCACCTCGTGTTTGACTTCGTACTTCACTTCCTGCACGAGGTTGTAGTCAGAGGCTTGGTGCCTTGACTTATAGCTCTTCTCTGCGTTGGAGCTCAAGTCGTGCTCGCTATGGAAATCTATCTTCTTGTTGATGTTTTTGACTGGTGCCAATCCCGACACCACGCTGACGCTGAGGTCCTTATCCCGGTGGCAGTTATTCGTGAGGTTGTTGATAGTCTCGCTTTCCCCATTCGCCACTTCTTCCTCACGGCTCCTACGCCGCTGCTGCACCTTTGATCGCACACATACCACCAGCACAGCACATGCCACAATCAGCAGAAGCACCAGCAATACGCCTGAGCCCACCGCCGTCCATGGGATGTCACTGGCTGCCTGAGATGCACGTTCTGGAAGCAGGAACTGGCAGTTGCGTCCTCCATAACCAGGCACACAGGCACAAACATAGCGGTTGTTACGCTCATGGCATGTGGCGCCGTTGTGGCACGGGTTGTGCTGGCAGCGGCTGATAGGTGAGCTACAGTTTCGTCCTGTGTAACCAGGTGGGCAAGTGCATGTGTAGCCGTTGGCACCCTCCTGGCAGGTACCACCGTTCTGGCAGGGGAACAAAGAGCACTCATCGCTGACACGGTCACAGTTCATCCCGGTGAAACCCTCAGGACACTGGCACAGGTATGAGTTCACTAGGTCCACACACCGAGCACCTGTAGCGTAAAGAAATCAAATATAACATCAAATAATTGTTAAAAACACAAGAGAAATTTGTTTACCTGGCTTTTTTTTAACAGCCAAACGGTAAAACCAGACTACCCATGTTTGTTAAGCATCCCAAAGTAAGAATAGTTGTCTAGGATCAGTTCTTTTCAGACATGATGATAACTATTCACAAGGGTGTAAAATTCAGCCTATCGTTTTCTGACATCAAACAACCAGGCGTACCATTTGAACAAGGCCCAGATGTGCAGTGATCGATCTTCTTCTCACAGTTAAAGCCGGCATAACCCGTGGGACACTGGCAGAAGTAGCCACCATCAGGGTTATCAGCACAGCGTCCCCCATTGAAACACGGACCGTCTGCACAAGTCATGGCACTGAGTTCGCAATTTTTGCCATAGTAACCCGGAGGACAGGCGCAGGTGTAGGTATTTTCCAGGTCCTGGAAGATAACATGAAATTAATGCAGGATAAGTAAAAAACACTTGACTTGAAAACTGTAACCAGCGACAACGCGTCATAGATTGGATGGAGTTCTGTTTTATTATGTAAAACTTGTACAGTGACTGACAAGCACAACAGGTGTCGATTTAATGTGTATTTAAGTTTACACTGGAGTCCTCTAAAGCCTGTAATGTGAGTGTAAAAACTTACAGTGCAGCTCCCTCCGTTGCGGCATGGATTCCCAGCACATTCGTTGACCTCGATCTCGCAGCTGGTGCCAGTGAATCCCGGGCGGCAGGAACAGGTGTAGCTGCCTTGACCAGTGTTGCTACAAGTGGCTCCATTCAGACAGGGCTTGTGATGTGTGCAGTAGTTCAGATCTGGAGGGAAAGAAAGACGTGTGCAACAAACGGGGATTAGTGTGATCAAAACAGCAGCTCATGGCTGACCAGCAGCTGGACAGCTGCTGTCTATTACGTCTTGCATCTTCTGCTTATCCTTTCACTTCTTCTCTTTCTATGTTCTGCCTAGTCATTCTTTTCCTGGGATTTTTGTACCGAGTCGTTTAAAAAAAATGTTTATTAAGACGCAATTGTTGTTTTTTTCCCTCTAATATTTCTCTCTACGTATGTTTGTTTTTCTGTTTCTGTTCTTACCCTGGTTGCAGAAAAGGCCACCCCATCCCTCCTGGCAGTTGCATTGCCATGGCTGCTGGCACGTCCCGTGAAGGCATCCTGGGTAACGAATGCACTCGTCACAGTATCGGCCTTTGAAGCCCACTCTGCACCTGTTACGCGATCAAAGAACAAACAGAGTTAGGTTTGTAAACCAGAAAAGGGACATAACCATCATGAAGAATATTTTGCTCAGCATACGGACTAGAATCCAATCGTTTATAACCCATACACTATCATTATGAAGCAGGCTTACTTACTTGCACTCTCCAGGTTTCTCACAAAAGCCATGCTCTTCATCACATCCAGGGAGGCAGATTGCTGTAAAAACAGACAAACGGACACATTAGGACCACAATGCCGTAGCCATATGCTCTTAGTAGGCTGTAGATTACATACTTAGACTAGAAACTTAAACACGCTAAATCCCGAGTAATTCATTTTGTCTTAAAGGACAGGGGTCACTAAACCTATTAGCTGTTACACTCTTCATTTTAAAATCCTAAAATCTTCTTAGCACTGTAGAAGAGGTTCTGCTTAACAAATGAGGACAATGAGAGACCTGACAAACAAGGGGTCTCTCTTTTTTTTTTTTTTTTTACCCCTTCTCTCTCTGTCTCTCTCTCTCTCTCTCTTTCTTTTCCCTGTGGGTCAAAAAACTTTTTTCTCTTTCTTGTCCTCCTTCTTCACTCTTTTTTTTCTTCCAGTGTCTCCGGGCAGTGAAGATAAGAGTGGACAGCTGGTGTGCGCGCAGCCAGCGCGCGACAGCTGCTCCATTGTCTACGCGCTGCCGGCAGCTGCCCACTTCGAACAATACCGCCCCTTCGCCAGCCAATCAGCGCCCTGCCCACTCAGGAAGCGACCAATCAGACTCGGGCATGTAAATTTATGGCACGCGTGAGATTATTCCGACAAAAAATAAATAAATAAATAAATAAATAAAAGAACTTTCCTTCCCCCGACTTGAATAAATCAAGTGGTGTTGTGAAAGTCGGGAGGGGAGTAAGGGGGAGTATCTAACCTACAAGTCGCCCCTTAACCGTTAAGTTTGGGTGGTATTTTTTCCCTCTTCAGTATTCATTAAATAAATGGTCCTTTTTATCCCTCTCCACCAAAAAAAAAAAAAAAAAAAAAAAAAAAAAAAGGAAAAAGTAACCGCTTTTAACCGAACCGACAAAACAAACCCCTCCTGAAGCTTTTTTTCCCCCAGCAGATTTGCAGACTTGAGTAGCCTATAACTGAAAACTAATACTTGTACACAATTACATTTACATAAAAAAACAAATCAGATAATCAAAAGTTTATAAACTATAAATATCCAATCAGATTAACTCTTTCAACCCCTTGTGATAGGCTATAACTATTAAAACAATAATGACGGGATGGTTTGCGTTTTTGTTTGTTTGTTTGTTTGTTTGTTTGTTTTTAACCTGTCTGGTCTGGTACTTACGCTCCGTGCAGTACTGGCCCTTCCATCCGGCATCGCAGATGATCTCTCCGCGCTCCCCGCAGGTGAAATGGCCGAAAGTATCGTCTCTGGGTCGGCAGAAGACCGAGCAGCCTTCTCCGTAGTAGTGCTCATCGCAGACGAACCTGTAGGAGAACTTGAGCTCGGTTCTGCCCGCGCTGTGCAGGTCCTGAGCCCAGTCCTCTCCGACCGTCAGGTGTCTCTGCGTAGCCATGGTGCTGATGATGCGCTCTGGGTTTTCTGTTTATTTGCACAAACATTATAGACTGTTCAGTCAAACATTCAAATGGTTTATGGACCGGAAAGAAGTTTTTATTATTATTATTATTATTATTTTTTATGGAAACAAGTGCTTACCTGTTGTGAGATCCTCTTTGGATTCGGCGTGCACTGCCTCAATGATCAATGAAAACGTACCCTGTACAGACAGAAAAGAATCCATACACCAAGCACATCACGTGTTATTCATGAGTTAGTCTATAAACACTGAGCATCACAAGGAAAGCAAAAAAAAAGTTCCTGCTAAACTCACCGGCCACGTGAAGCCGAAGTTCAACCTGATAGGATTGGTGAACGAGCCGTCGGGTAGCGTATCCGGGATCTGGAAAGAGTTGGAGCCCAGGACGGGCGTGACCGTGCTTCCGTATGTGCACGGCGGCTCCGGGTTGGCGTTGGGCTGGTAGTGTTTTAAACACACGCGGAAAAATGTTTTGCACTCACACTGCTGGTAGGGCGTCGTTAGTCCGCCTTTACAGCAGTTCCTGTTGCCTTGGATGCCCTTTTTGTTGAGAAACTCCTGCAGCTTGAGCTCAAAAACACCAGAGCACAAAGCCTTCAGGGGAAAGAAAACGTGCAAAAATGATCAACAGGTATTTATTATCAACTGTGACAGAAAGTACATAACACTGAATCTGTTACTCGTTGTTGGATGCTTTAAATGTTAGTCTGATCATAGGCTAATCGTACAGACAGAGCACCAACAATACAATAGGAACCGGATTAAAACATCATAGCACCTGTTAAATAGAGATTCATGGTGGGAAATTTACCTGGCTGGCCAAGATGCACACGACGGAGAGCAACAGAAGCACGCGCCCCATGGTGAATAATAAATAATAAATAAATAAATAGAGATTTATTTTAACCAAAAAAAAAAAAAAAAAAAAAGAATGTCTTTGAGCTCCTCAGATTCTCCTCTCCGATTGATTCATCCGTTGTTTGTTCTCAGTACCTTCTTGTGCCCATTGATGCCAAAGTGAACGCCAAGAAATCCACAAACTCTTCCTTTGCTCCCCAAAAAATTACTTGTTGCTTCCACAGAAATAATCCTCAAATTCCTTCAGTTGCATGAGAAAAAAACAACCGCTGGGGCATGAGTGTAGCCTATATTAACTTGTGTGTGTGTGTGTGTGTGTAGTTGTAGTTCCGTTCTTGCTCGGTCCCAAACCGAGCGCTTTGTCAGTGTCCTGACGCGCCTCCTTTCTTTCGGCCGTCTTTCTCCTCGCGTTGCGTTTGGGCTCTGCTGGGGCAGGCCGCCTGGACGCACGTTTTATATGGGGGTGCCACATGCCGGGGTACTACTATGCTAATGAACCACCACCCCCAATCTGTCCCACGCTTTCTGATGGGGCTCCCCCCACAACCCCCCCCCCCCCCCCCCAAAAAAAAACCCTGCTTCAACCAGCCCCTCTCTCTCTCTCTCTCTCTCTCTCTCTCTCTCTCTCTCTCTCTCTGTGTGTTTAGTTTTGGAGAAAAATGTAGCCTAGATGTTGCTCTAAACCTGGAGTGCTCTCTGGAGCAGTGCTCTGCTGTATTGACACAGCTCTTTTTATCTGTCTATTTTTGTATTATTATTATTATTAAAATCTTACCCACCTTACTTTTATGTATTTTCTTATTACAAATATTACACAGCCTTCTAGGCTATATGCTGCTGTAACACTTTTATTCTCCCCCAGGGATTAATAAAGTGTTATCTTAAACTAATTTCGATCTTTTTCCCCCAGTAATTTAGAGTTTACCAAAGAATAGGAATCCAGCACGCTTTATAAGCAGTTTTTTTTTTTTTTTTTAATCGTAAATATTTGTGATGATTAGCACAATTTATGTTTAGGAGTTTAGGTGCTGGCCACATTTTTATATACTGTCATGTGTATAGCCTATATATATATATATATATATATATATATATATATATATATATATATATATATATATATATATATATATTAAAGAGTAAGCTATTAACACGATTAAATGATCAGAGCATCTCTTTGATGTCATTTCCTGTTGCATTTGTTATGATGAAAAACATCCTTCATGCCATCAGAGGGAAATTTAGCCGCCCACATACACACACACACACACACACACACACACACACACACACAGTTTGCATTATTTGTATGGAAGCCAAATTCTCCACTTGTTTTTCTTTGCTTTTTTTGCGGGCGGGTATGTGCGCGCACGAGCAATGCGCGTGTGTGATACTTTGAGAAAAGAGACTGAAGCGTGTGTGTGTGTGTGTGTGTGTGTGTGTGTGGCTCGCGTGGCCATCCCCGGGGCACTTCGCCATTGTGTGGTGCTGGAGTAAAGTTTGCTCTCTCCGCGCGCTCAGCTGTATGGTAATTCGGCCAGCACCTGCTCTCCCCCTCTTACAATATAACGGGGTGCGCGAGCTCCCACCGGCCGCGCATGCGCACCAGCGCAGTCTCACAATTACAGGACACCCCCCCCCCGCCACTCTTCACCCCACCCCTTCCTGCACACACAGGGGGAAAAACAACTCCATCGGCTTCTTATGGTTCTCTTCTCAGGACTTCTTTACCCAAACAAATATGTGTTTGTTTTTGGTTCCCCCTTTTTCTACCCGTGCCTCTTTCCATTCCAGCCAGACACAAGAAAGAATTTTATTCTTTAACTTCTCTGTACAAAAGGAAATTGTGTGTGTGTGTGTGTGTGTGTGTGTGTGTGCGTGTGTGTGTGTGCAGAATTCTGGTGGTGGAAGGGCTATGGGTATGTGTGTGTGGACGGTGATGGTAGTGGTGGGTTGTGTGTGTGTGTGTGTGGGGGGGGGGGGGTGTTCTTAATTTGATCATTCATTTAAGTGTGATTTTCTTTAGTACAAAAAGCTATTTGCCATGCGGTCTATAGTAACCAAGCACAAGCGAGACAAATTGCATCACTGTTAAGATATGCCCGCTGAGTTCATTCGCATTCTGACATCACAACGTTTTTTGGGTTTTTTTCCCCCGAGCGAAAGATGGGATTGAGAAAAGGCTTGAGAGCTGTTGCTCGGTTACAAACAGGACAGCAGGGATAAAGGCACCGCCAGAAGAAAAAATAAAAGAAAAACAAATGATCCTAGGCTACTACCATATGAAAGCGTAGTGCTTTATGAAAATAGTACTCCACCCACTAGCCTGATTAATAGTGTGTTAAGTGGTTAACTCCTCTTGGACGGCTGGTTTTTGTGTCAAATTTGTTTGTAAATTCTGATTATTCTACTTGAAATGACAATTTCTTGGTAGCCTACGTCTATAGGAAACTGGATCTCAGTTAAAATAAGCTCTGCGGCTTTGAGGCAGTCCTGTCAGGGATGAGAAGATCTGTTGCGTGACAGAGAGAAGTGATGGGAATAACTGAGTTCTATAACTATAAACCTCAACTTTTTTTTGGGGGGGGGGGGGGGGGTAGGGCAGGAAAGCAGAGGAACTGGTGCTCATGTGTTAAGTTTGGAGTATGGTGGATACAGCACTTAGTCAAATGCATGAAGTTCGTTGTTTTAGTAGGTATGTAGCATGATAGTAAAATCAAAAGCTTCATATAAGGATATGGGGCAGGGGTGGCTCAGTGGTTAAAGGCTCTGGGTGACTGATCAGAAGGTCAGGAGTTCAAGCCCCAGCACTGCCAAGCTACCACTGTCGGGCCCTTGGGAAAGGCCCTTAACCCTCAACTGCTCAGTTGTATAAATGAGATAAATGTAAGTCGCTCTGGATAAGGGCGTCTTCCAAAATGCCATAAATGACATAATGATGGTTGAACTAGTCCAAGAGATCTGTGAAAATGACTGTACATCACACCATTTCTGCAAGCAATTATGCTAAGCGGCTAGTCATTTTGTAGCCTAGTAACCTACAGACTAGCCGAACATGAAGACATTATATTTTGAGTGAACAGATAATTGTTCTAAACTGATATAAATGCAGATACGAATAGGAGGTGCACTATTAGCACTGTATATTTTTTTAAAGAAAGCCCGCCAGAAATTTTCCCAAGGCATCTGGTTGAGATTAAAGGTGTGCATCTTGTAGATGTAAGCAAATGGCCAGATATGAAGCTTGTGGGACAGAGAAAGACCATGAAAGACATACAGTGTTCATTCAGTCATCTTTGGTGAATGAACATATTTTTTGGGAGATTTGCTGGAATATATCGCAGCCAGATGCAAAAAAAAAATAAATAAAAAAATAACAACAACGACTGCATGAGTAGGAATTTAAAAACAGTCCAGTGATCAGACCGGTCTAGTTAAAAGCAGTTCTGAACTTGATGAAAAGCAGAAATCTCGGAACAAACGACACTGGGAACCTTGGGGCAGACGAGCTACGACAGCAGAAGACCACATCGTGTTCCTGTCCTATCAGTCGAGAAGCGGAAGTGTGCACAGACTCACCCAAACTGGACAGATGAAGATTGGAGAAAGACCAGATGGTCTTACTTAAACTTAAAAACTCCTTTTTTTTTTTTTTTTTAATTTAGGTTTGTTTTGTTTTGTTTTTTTACCATGAAAAAGAACATGAGAAAATTTTTAAAGTTGTGATGAGGTTTAAAACATTTCAGTAAACAAACATTACATTCAATTTTAATCTGATTACTAGCTTATTACTAACTTTTATAACTTAAATTGTTTTGGTTCATCAACATTTTCCCAGAGTAAACTGAACATGTTCAATTTTACGGTAAACATAGCAAAAAGACAAAATGGGTCTCTGTGGGGGAAAAAAGAGAAAAAAGTGTAGGTTAGATAACCGAGGTTGAAGAGAAAGATAGTTTAAAACAATTCAGTGAGCCCTTAAAAATAAACATTTGTTCAGTTTTCTTTGTTTTTTCACATAAACTAGTAATGACATAGATTTTTACAGTGAACGTGTTGAGAACACAAGATGACTCTCTCTCTCTCTCTCTCTCTCCTTCTCTTTATGCTTTCGTTTGTCATTGATTGTGAAGGCCCTCGAGGGGGATGTAGTCAGTGGAAGGGGGGTGAGGGGAAGGATACGGTACGCCTAAAGACGCGACCAGAGCCGTACAAGCCATCTGCCACCGACTACACACCATTCATTCTCTCTCTCTCTCTCTCTCTCTCTCTCTGTGTACTCGGTCTGCGCGCACGCGCTCGGGCGCGCACACGTGCCCACCCCGCCAGCCCCTCCCGCTCCTGAACATGGCAGCACGTTTGAAGGGTCCCTGTAACGGTATGGGCCGCCCCGTGACCAGATGGCGCGGGTGAAGCCTGGAAGTTTCGTCGTCCCAGCGGAGCGCAGGCCACATGGGACGGCCGTGGGAACGTAAGCCGCGCGCGCCTCACACGGGATCGATCATATTAAGGTCGCGTGGTGGTGGGTGGGGTCGGATCCTCAATTAGGGGCTGTGATGTCGCATCGTGACCTATCGATCGGACTGAGCGCGAGCTGCGGAATCCGACTCGGTGGAATACGCGAGGCGAGTCGCGTTTGACGCGTTTGACACGCGCGACGCGCAGACGGCCAATGAAAAGTGTCGGACAGACTGAGGGTTTTATTTATTTATTTATTAAGCGTTATAGCGCATAGCGATAGGGTGATGGATCTCTAACATAAAAGAGGACGACAGAATAATAGCATTACACCGGATTAGATTTATGTAGAACATGCAGTAGTGACGATGACGTCATGAATAGAAAGCATTAAACATTTATGTAGAATAAGGTAGGCGTTTGTTTGCTTGTTAGTTTGTTTGTTTGTTTTCTAGTGAAAACAAAATGACTAAAATGGTCTAGGGACACCTCGACATATTTACTCTCATTAAAACGCCCAGGATCTATGAATATGCATAAGTATGAAATATAGAAACGCCCACATGTCCTCCTGCCATTTCATCATCTCACTAAGATAAGCTACATTAGCTAGTCTGCTAGTTAACTGCTGGTGGACTAGCTTGCATTTGTCCAAGCAAGGATCAATAATCCCCCAATGTCCTCCTGCCAAGCCGATCCCACTACTATGAGCTAACATAGCGAGTCGGCTAGTTAACTGCTAACGGACTCGCTCACATCTTTCACAAGTTGACTTTAGAGGGATTTCAGTAGCCTGTAGCAAAACAATACCCTCTCAGAAGTAAAGACACCAAGCTATACTTTTCCTCGTCATTGTTGTGGTACTGTCAAAGGTACATCTTTTGTGCATTTAGTAGCCTATATATCTTTTACATGGGAAGGTGCATGTGCTGAACTATTAATTCGCTTTTAAAGTAAAGCAAGGTACATCAGTTGTCCTTAACGTCCATTTATGTACCTTAAATTATTTTTAGACGGATAAAGATACATTCTAAAGCGACACAATATGTACCCTTGGTGGTACCATCACAGCAACAAGGAAAATGGTACCTTTATTTCTGAGAGTGTATATTTACCCGCAATAAAAAAGGCCAGGTTCGATATATATGCACAAATATAAAATTTAGAAACACCCCACGTCCTCCTGCCATCCTGAATAGCCCAGTCTGTATCTACAGTAGCAAAATAGTAGTCAAAAATAATGTTTGTTTATCATTAACATCACCTTAGGTTAGCTAGATAGCAACATTAGCACTATCTATCACAGCATCCTCTAATCCTGGATGTGATTGGTCCAAATCCATGGAGTTTATTTAGTGACATCACAATCTGACCTCATATATAGCGGCACCCCCAATTCAGTTTTATGAACCTTTTTTTTCCCCCCGCATAAAAGTCTAGCCATGATTTAGACTAATGTAACTTGCATGGTACCAAGCACACGCCTGTCACCCTCTCGTTTCCACATTCTCATTAATTTAGTGTAGGACACGTGTATGTGTGTTTTTGCAAGCTACCTGTGGTACAGATCGTGTTACTTCTGAGCAGCTGTCCGGGCAGTGGGGGTGGGGGTGGGGGGTGGGTATTAGGGGCGAGGAGCAGTCGACACGCGGGCCCCTGCCTCCCCCTTCCCCGGCCCACCCCGGCCTCAGTGCGAGCTCATTGTCATGCACGGTAGCCATGGACACGATGGCCACAGCTTCACTGAGCTTCTTCTAAAGGGGGCCCCTGGGGGTCCAATCATTCAATAATTACACAGACTCCCCCTTCTTTTCCCCTGTGTGTACGTGTGTGCGTGTGTGTATAGTGAGATAGAGAGCGTGGCGTGAGTCTGGGTGTGCGTCTGTTTGTGGGTGTGAGCCGCGTGCCTGCGTGGATCAAAACACATCTGCTTCCGGCGGGCTCCAGGGACGACTCTCACGTATTGACTCTTTGGCACGATCTTCCCTATTCCCTACTCCCTATTTACTGTAAAGTGCACCGGGCATTACAGCTACTCAGAATTCCCTACGCTGTATGGTTAGAACACTAATTTGTTGCTGTGCATTGTGGGATTTCGTCAGGACACTGGAAAGTCTCCACTATGCAAACAAAAATCACTAAGCAGTGAACGTTTTGGAGGTACAGATGCTGTCTTTAATACACAGTGTAACTAGTAGGAGGCTAAAATCTATTTTTGGACCAATCATTCTGCTGCCTTTCCTTTCTCGACACTTTATTAGGAACGCATGTACACCTGCACGTTCATGTCATTATCTAAGCAGCCAATCATGTGGCAGCAGAGCACAATCATGCAGGTGCAGGTCAAGAGCTTCAGTTAATGGTCACTTTAAACATCAGAATGGGGAAAGAATCTTTGAGTTGAATTGCGTAACTCAGAAACTGTTGCTCTTCTGGGATTTTCACGCACTGTGTAGAGTTTACACAGACTGTTTCGAGAAACAAAAAAAAACATCCAACGAGCAGCAGTTCTGCTTGGGAAATGCCTTGACGAGAGAGGTCAGAGAAGAATGACCAAGTCTACAGTAACTCAAAACCATGGAAAACCACTCTTTGCAATCGTGGTGAGCAGAAAATCAGCTCAAAACGCACAAAAATCGAAGCTTGAGTTGGATAGCGCACTGGGTTTCACTCCTGTCAGCTAAGAACAGCAATCTGAGTAAACAGTGGAGACAGGTTCAGCCAAAGTGATCAGATGTACAGTGGAAAAAGACTCATCTGCAACTGTCCAGCTTTGTAGACCAATGGATTAGGGTTCAGTTTCAGATAAACACTTTTTAAAACAAAGGGTTCCTCATAGTTTTGTTTTTTTTGATAGTTAATGGATCTAGTTTCTGATAGATGTTCTGGTGTTTCTGAAAAGAAAAACCTCTGTTGCAGGGTTCTACACAGATTCCCTTAAAAGTTCCCCAAAGATGGACAAACCGAAGGACATTTTAGAATGCTTGACGCAACCCTGATCAACAAAATTTCGGGAAAAATGAATCGTCAGCCAATTTTATTTTGCCATAAAAAATACTACAATCGTATAAAAAAGGGTTCTCGAGGGTTTTTAGGTTCTCCTTTGAATCCTGTTTGATAAGAAAAATGCTCTTTTGTAGGTTTCTTCAGAGAACGTGTAACAGTTTCTCCAGATTTTCAGTCCAAGGAATATTTAGTGTTTGAGCGGGGGGAAAAAACAAAATATAAAAGTTTGGAAAACTCTCTCTCTCTCTCTCTCTCTCTCTCTCTCTGGAAAACGAGTGTGTGAGCATCTGTGCTTGGGATGAACAGATGTAGGCACCTGTGTTTAGTACTCTCCCCCCTCCCTTCTTTTCCTCCTTTCAACCTCTTCACTCCTCCACAGCAGGCACCACAAAGGAGGCACGGGGTGAGGGAGGGTAGTAACTAAACCCCCCAGGCCTTTCTATAACCCATAAACTCTCTCTCTCTCCCTCACACACACACACACACACACACACACACACACACACACACACACACAATCCTGAATCCTCGTGCTCTGTTTGAGCCTTTGTTTCCCCCGTGCCATCTCGTGGACAGTCCAAAACACCCGTCCTAAAACAACGGGTTCCACTTCAAACATGGCTGCCGCCGCTCCACTCTGGCTGTGTACACGAGAGTGCGTGTTTGGGTGAAGCTTACATTTAGTGAAATTGAGCGTTCTCAAATGTCAGACTAAGAGAAAGTACAGAGCGACCGTGTTGTTGCGGTGGTGTGTGTGCGATTACGAAGCTGCAGCCTCACAGCTGGAGCGTGCATCGTCGTCTCAGATCTCACAGCCATACAGGTCGCAGTCCCACCCTGTAAAAAAGTCAATCCTCCCCCTGAGACAAAAGGAAAGGGAGGAAAAGAAGAATAAACTAAAACCCGAGCCGAGGGACAAAGGCGGCAGGCGGCAGGTGTGGACTGGGTGAGGGGAAAGAGGAGGCTCGTGGGAAGGCCGAGCCATCACAATGGACTCATTTTCCTTCGACGGCAGATCTAGGATCAGTTTTCTGACACAACTGGCCTGTCTTCAGCATTATCTCCCATCTGAGATCTGATCTAGCGTCAGACAGCAGAAGCATCTCCACATGAGCAGGCAGGTGGATTATTGATTCCTCTCCTGCAAAAAATGGCCAGCGCCATTCATGTCTTTTTCAGAGTAGCTCCTGATAATTGCATGCTTTTAAGCTTCTCAAGTAAGAGCAAGAATGGTCTTCTCAGGTTATGTATTATTCAGAAAGAATAATCTTAAATTAAAGGAACAGTTTGACAAAAAAAAAAAAGGACGTTTACACAATTTTCCCTTTGACCCTATTGTAGTTGATAAGCCGAGACATGTTGGGTGTCTGACATTTGCTTCTTTAGTTTTGTACTCAATCTCCAAACAAGCTAACGTCTAATAAAGGTCTATCTCATATTCTCTTTTGTTTGTGTGTGTGTGTGTGTGTGTGTGTGTGTGTGTGTGTGTGTGTACATTTGTAAATCTCTGCCTCAAACCACATCTAGCTCTTCACTTATGTCACATAGAATTGCTGATGTGGTTTAAGACACAGGTAGGATTTACTGTAAGCTATAAACATGAAGGTTTTGGTCTCACTCGACCCCATAAGGCTCTGCCTCCCAAAGACTGTTGGTGTAATTCTAACAAAACGCATATCGTAGTATTTGCTTTAGATCAATCAACATACTTTTTTTTTTTTTTTTTTTTTTACATATTTGCTTGTTAAATCTATAACACTGACTATAGTTCACTGTTTAAGGAGAAAATTATACATCGATCAGCCATAACGTTAAAGTCACTGACAGGTGAAGTGAATAACATTGATTATCTCATTACAATGGCACATGTCAAAGGGATGGGATATATTTATTAGGCAACAAGTGAACAGTCAGTTCTCAACGTTGATGTGTTGGAAGCGGGAAAAATGGGCAAGTGGAAGGATCTGAGCGACTTTGACAAGGGCCGGATTGTGCTGGCGAGACGACTGGTTCAGAGCGTCTCCAAAACGGCGGGTCTTGTGGGGTGTTCCCGGTATGCAGTGGTTAGCACATACCACCAGTGGTCTAGGGAAGGACAACTGGTGAACTGGTGACAGGATCATGGGCACGTAAGGTTCACTGATGCGCGTAGGGAGCGAAGGCGAGCCAGTCTGGTCCGATGCCACAGAACAGCTTCTTAGCACATATGACTGAAAAAGTTTATGTTGACTCTGATAGGAAGGTTGCAGAACACAGCTTGCTGTGTATGTGGCAGCGTAGCTGCAGACCGGTCAGAGTGCCCATGTTGACCCCAGTCCACTGCCAAATGCTCCTACAATGTGCACATGAGCATCAGAACTAGACCATGGAGCAATGGAGAAGGTGGCCTGGTCTGTAACTTCGTTACATCACGTGGAGGCCGAGTGCGTGCGTGTGTGCGTCGATTATCTGGGGAAGAGATGGCACCAGGATGCACTATGGGAAGAAGGCGAGCTGGCGGAGGTAGCGTGATGCTCTGGGGAATGTTCTGCTGGGAAACCTCGGGTCCTGGCGTTCATGTGGATGTTACTTTGACACGTACCGCCTACCTAAACATTGCTGCAGACCGAGTACACGCCTTCATGGTGACGGTATTCCCTAACGTCAGTGTCCTCTTTCAGCAGGATAATGCGTCCTGAGACACTGCAAAAATTATTCAGGAACGGTTCGAGGAACATGACAAAGAGTTCAAGGTGTTGACTCGGCATCCAAGTTCCCCAGATCTCAATCCGATCGAGCGTCTGTGGGACGTTCTGGACAAACAAGTCCGATCCACGGAGGCCCGATCTCGCAACGTACAGGACTTAAAGGATCTGCTGTTAACGTCTTGGTGCCAGATCCCACAGCACACCTTCAGAGGTCTCGTGGAGTCCAGGCCTCGACGGGTCAGCGCTGTTTTGGTGGCACAAATGGAACCTACACGATATCAGGTAAAATTTTTAAGTTAATGCAGATTTCCATTACTTGTTAGCAGCATTACATTCGTAGCTCCAGTTTAAAACTCTAAGTGGACGAAGTGATAGCAAATTGCTCTGAGGAACATACTGATTCCGGTTGTCCAACATGGCCGCCCTCATAACATTACGCTGTTCAGCTACATTGGGGAGGTTTTGTTCATGTTCATAGACGACAGGAAATCACACGTATGTACTGTATGTAGAAATTTACACACTGATTTTGGACTTGTGGCCTTGTAGCTGCATTGCACTGGGTATTTCTAACATTCCTGAGCAATTTGCAAAAAAAAATACAGCTCTTGAGTTGTTGTTTTTGAAAAATTCTACACTCAGGTTTCTTTCAATTTGTACGTTTGACATGTAGCCAATTCAGAACATGTAATATGAGCATTTCTTCATATTTCCAGAAGAAACTGTTGAACTCAGATCTGGAAAACAACCTTCCTTTGAATGTTTGAGGCACATCATGAGGTTCGCTTCTCTCTTTCTCGCTCGCAGCGTTCCTGTGGGGTTCCTTCTTCGAATCGTCTTTCCAACGAATGTTTGGTCCACTGTGCACCTG
>NC_071280.1:17416308-17446308 GCF_023375685.1 Ictalurus furcatus
TAATGGTTTCCATCATGTCGTGGACATTTGGCTTCATGGCATAAAAAGAAAGGCAGGTTGCCTTTAGGGGTTTTCTGGTTACTACTATGAGAATCCGACAAGGCCGTCGTTCATGAGCGATGATTAGCAGCAGAGTCAAATTAGATAAGCCATCAGAAACAATTAGGAACGACATATTCCATTAAGCTAGCATTACATTACAGACCACCAGAACATACATTAAACTCCATTAGGAAGCATTAGATATGTTTTATTATCTGGATGTTTGTGATATAACCCTACATTCGGAGTTGAAAGTGACCAGATGAGTTGCTTGTTACTGCTGTTGCACGTGGGCATGGCCTGTCTACGTTTTGTTGTTGTTATTGTTGTTGTTGTGATATATATATATATATATATATAGCTTATATATTATATAGCTTCTAAAGATAATTAGTTAAACACAAATGAAATCAGTGTGAAAATCGGTTGTTTGGTTGACGTGTCACATGCTTTGCCTCGTACTAGCTTTGTTCGCTAGCTAACTGTACTAGCTATGCACCAACGGTTTGTGCTCGTTCCTTCCCTGGGAACTCATCACAGGTAGGAAGTAAAGGTGTGAGAGGGGAACCGAAGAAACGTCGCCATAGCACCGGTCCGAGGAATCGAGCGGGCCGATATTTCTGGACTTGTCGCTTTAAGTGTCAAACCTAATTTGCATAGATTTGCAGGATTCAAAGGTGACTTGTTGCTGAAATGTCAGACACGTAGTAGAAAATGAACCTTGACCTGTCAGAGGTCATTTTGTCGCTTGATGTCGGTGTGAATGAAAGATTAGGCTATTTAAGATCACAGGAAGACACGTGGGCGTCTCCAGATTTGCATATTCATGTATATTCATAGTCCTTGGCCGTTTTAAATGGGGAGTAAAGGTGCAGAGACGCTCTTGGTCCATTGTAATTCTTTGGCATTAAGAACGACAGGCCAATAAACTGTTTATTACTCTACATCCATTATTTTTAATGGTTCAGAATGACGTGTTTACAGCTAAAATAAATAAATAAATAAATAAATAAATATAACCACAAAGTGAACATAAACCTCAGATGAAGGTGAAGTCGGAGCTTAGCCTATAAACCCAGCAGCCAGTCTGGAGAGGAGGCTCTGCTCTGGTCCCCATGTGGCGCGTCATTAATCCCGTTTATGCACTTTTGGAGCCAGCAGATGCGGAAGTGTGTCAATCAGCTGGAGCCCTCGTGCCGTAACCACGACGATGGATGACACGGCAGGTGCGTCTCGCGGCCGGTTTCATTTACGAAGCATTGCAATCTTTCCAAAACAACAACAACAAATCAAGTGTGACATTAAAGAGGGGCGGCATTTAATATCGTATGGTTGTCGTGTGCGTGAACGAGAAAATGCCATCACGGGGGACGAATCGCCGGATAACTCCGAGCGCACGCCCCCGGTTCCACCGTGAGCATCACTGGAGCGCACGTGCCTCCGCTCCGTTTCTGCACCGGAAACCGCCGTGAAGTGCGTGCTCGTAGGGGACGGAGGTGTCGGGAAGACCAGCCTGATAGTGAGCTACACCACGAACGGATACCACGTGCCCACCGCCTTCGACAACTTTACAAGTAAGCACGAGCCGCCCTGGTGTCCTATATCTACACACTCTTAAAAATAAAGGTTCCATTTAGAATCCGCCCCCCAAAAAAAACAGTGTTTCAGCCTGATGCCATGGAGAACCCTTTTAAAGTTACACAAAGAAAAGGTTCCTCTCAAGTTCTTTAAGAACCATCTATTTACTGGTGCTTTAAAGAATCCAGAGATCAACAGACAGAAGAAAATGGTTTATCGCAGCAGTGCCAGAAGGAAGCATCTTATCATAAGTTCTCTAGAAAACAAAAACTTACTTAGTGCTTTAAGGAACCCTTTTAGGTTCTCAAGAGTGGTGCCAGGAGAACCTTTTCCAGTTCCATGAAGAACCTTATAGGGTTCACATCAACCTGTTAATGCCTTGAAGAACCTATAATGAAACATAAAGAACTTCTATAATTTCCAAAGAGCCATATAGCCCTAACCCTAACTCAAGACCCCTATACTTTGAAAAATGGTTCTTGACAAGAAGAAGGTTCTTTGCAGAACCCATGGCGCTGTAAAGAACCACTGAAGAAGCTTAATTTTTAAGAGTGTATTTAAATACATGACAGGTTACAGTGTGTAAAGATGTAATGCACTTCATTACACACGTCTACCTTAGAGCAGGGGTTACTTACTGTAACTCTTACTGGTTTTCCTCATGTGTCGTGTGTGTTTATGGTCATCAGAATAAAGTTGGGTAAAAAGTTATGGAATTATTATTATTGGCACCCGTCCATTGAATATTTTGATATTTGACGTATGATGTTTTTGTGGGTTAGGACATTAGGACATTATCATTAGGACATTATTCATTAGGAAACTGTTTTATCTTCCAGCGAGGGTGGATGTGGATGGAAGACCGGTGCAGCTTCAGCTCTGTGACATGGCCGGGCAGGTGGGACAACCCAAAATCAATCTCTCCAAGACATTGGATGAATAAATGTGTATATTATGACAGAAACCAAAGATGGGTGTGTAAAATTTTGAAGCCTTAGATCTGCCCACAGGTGGATGCATTGCTGCTCAACTCTGCCGCTTTTCCTTTAAGACTCAAAAACTCATGGATTCAGCAGGGACTTGTTGCCGTTTTCACTGAAATTGTAGTTCAGCTCACAGGCAGCAGAGGGCGCTAAAATGGCACACTGCTTCTTTAACATTGTAACATAAATAACGTTAAATGTTTGCTCTTTGTTTTTTCCACTGTTAACCATATTACAATTGTTGCGCAACTTATTTGAATCTCTTTGGCGCCCCCTGCAGGATGCGCTCGAGTTTCCTGCTCTGCTAGAGCATCGTCATCCCGTCCTCCTTCCAGAGTGTGAGGAAGCGCTGGGCTCCCGAAGTGCGCCGCACGTGCCCGGAGACCCCCGTGGTCCTGGTGAGGCCGGTCGCCCGCAGCCTTGGGGTCGCCGTGTTGGCTGAGTGCTAGGCTTTAACGCAGAAAAATCTGAAGGCGGTCTTTGACACAGCCATCGTGGTCAGTTTAGAGCACAAGGAGCAGCTGAAGGGGTTGAGGCAGAGGCAGAGGGAGCAAACACCCAATAAGATCACACAACTCTCACAGACCTGGTGGAGGAAGCTCAGCTGTTTCATGTGAGGGCTTTGTCGAAGGTTTTATCCATGACTTCAGCCTCACTCTATCCTGTCCTCTACAGTTTGACCATAGAGCAGATATTATTTGGGTGGTGGTGGTGGTGCATTCTCAGTACAGCACTGACAGTGAGGTACGAGTGTTGTTATAAAGCTTTAGAACACTGTTAAACACGTTACACCACCTTAATACACACGCTTACCTTGTTGGCCATCTCATCAGTATTCAATTAGAAACCAACGCTCATCTTTTTCCACGCATAGAGTGTGTTAATCATCCTCAATCTTTCACTTTCCGACCACATCTCGATTCAATTATGGAATTAAATACAAATCAAGCCACTGATTCGGGAATCACTAGTTAATTAAATCTTTGAAATTGACAAAACAGGATTTTTCAATTCAGTTCAGTTCAATTTTATTTTGTATAGCACTTTTAACAATGGACATTGTCTCTACAGAAACGTATAAACACAGTGTACAGATTTTAAGCGGGTGAATTTATCCCTATTGAGTGAGACGGTGGAGACGGTGGTGAGGAAAAACTCCTTAAGATGATCTGAGGAAGAAACCTTGAGAGGAACCGGACTCAGAAGGGAACCCGTCCTCATCTGGGTCACGCCGGATAGTGTGAACGTAAAAGGAAGGTCATTATGGTTTAATATGAAGTCTGTTTGTTGAACTAGTCCACTGTTCACTAAAGGAGACCCGAGTGTAGAACTGCATGTGGTAATCGCAGTCCCAAGGCCATCGCAGCAACCGTAGTCCCAGCAACCACAGCGAGAATTTTCATCTCTAATGAACACACATATAGACACCAGCGAGACGAGAGTGAATGAACTTCCTAGCTTCTAGATTGTCTTGTAGTACATACAGGTTTCTAGAGAGGTGGAACAGCTCGTTTAGTCCGATACGGACATTGAGGTGCTACAGACATCGAGATTCCACTATAATAACTTAGCTGAGCAGGTTTGGAGCCTGACTGGGAATCAGTGTTGTGGATGAACGCACTGTGGCTGTGAGTACTTGTAGAGTTGTGTTTTTCAGATGTGATCCCGACTCAGGAAAGCATCGCTGCCGCAGCCGCCGCCGCTGTACGGTTCATCCTGTAATGGAAGCAGACAGGGGCCACCTGGTGGGAATTAACAGACAGATGGTGGTTTTGGTTTTCCTCTGGAAGGATCTGTTAACCTCGCTCTCCACCTGTTCCCTGCACATTAAGCCTGACTTCAGCGTAAAGTCAACAAAGAAGACCTTTTAACCTACATCCAATAGTCAAAGCTTAACATGTTGCCAGTTGTTTAGTCGTCCAGACATTCGCTAACCCCGAACGTTTTCAGCCTGACTTACGTGTACGTGAACGTTTGTCTTCGAGAACTGGCTCAGGATTTCAGCTGTAGTACACCTCTGTCAGAGCATATCTGAATAAAGAGAGGAATTTACGTTTGCTGTGGGTTCAAGACTGGTTTTAAAGTTGGTGCTGCACAAAAATAAACCGAATGAGACCTCAGTATCCTGATACACGCCGTCATTATGCCATTTTTTATGATGATGATGATGATGATCCAAGCTAGCTGCTATTAAAAACAAATCTTATGGCCTCGTGCAAGGATGTTAAGTCATATTTTTCTGACAGGAAGCTCAGCTTTATGAAATAATGTCAGTTTACTAAGCATACCGTTCATATGACTATATGATGTATAAAAAACAACAAAACGGCCAAAAGTATGTGGACACCTGACTATTGAATTGAGCTGTGCTCCCTTTGCTAATATAATAAGCTCCACTCGTCTGGGAAGGCTTTCCATTAGATCTTGGGGCGTGGCTGTGGGGATTTGTGCTCATTCAGCTACAAGAGCTGGTTATTTTTTTTAGGGGAAAATGGGAGGATGTTTTTGGTTAAAAATTCTATTCAGCTCAATTTCATTTGTATAGAACTTTCAACATCTGAGTCTAGACCGCTAACGGCCAAGGAACCGGTGACAGTGTGAAAAAAAAAAAAAAAAAAAAGACTTCTTGGTTGAACGTAAGAAAAAACCGATGAGTCAGACTCGAGAGCACATAAGGAGAACATAACGAGAACACATCTTCTTGGTCGCTTGGTTAATAAGCTTGTGATGAATTAGGCTACAGTGTAACAGCACACAGAGGAGAAGTGAACATTTGTTAAACGTGATAAGAGAACACACAGGGCGTCATCTCCGACACCACTGTGAGTCAGTCTCTCATATGAGACTTCATAATGACAGCAGCTGTTCTTGGAAAGTTCCAGAACGTATCACTTACCGCTGACTAATGGTACGATTGCGGCAACTGAATCGAAATATCCACGTTGTTAAATGTGGATAGATAACGACATCAATAAAACGGGGTTGTGTAAAGGCGAGAACATACCAGGTGAAAATCTGAGATAAATCATAATTCTGCATTGTTTTGGTTGGGGGGGGGGGGGGGGCTAAACCATCTTATAAAGTCTCTTCAGCCACACCAGAAAGTTTCACTCCAACGTCAGTATATCAAATATTATAAACAGTATATTTATTCTAATATTCATGCATTAAGTCAAAAAATGGGTTTTCAGTATTCTCTCCAAGAGCAACTTTTTTTTTTTTTTGTAAACTTCAACATAATATCTGCTTTTAAAGAGGAAAACGGTAAATGGCTTATTACAGTAGTTCTCAAAATAGGGTCTGGGGCCCCCAGGGGTCTGTGAAGTATAGCCAGGGGGTCCATGTTGCCTTGGGAGCAGCTGTGGCTCAGGTGGTAGAGCGGGTGGTCCACTAATCGTAGGGTTGGCGGTTCAATTTCCGGCCCACGTGACTCCACATGCCGAAGTGTCCTTGGGCAAGACTCTGAACCCCGAGTTGAAAATCACAACCCACATTATCAAAGTTATTATATTTAGGGGTCCAAGCACCAAACTCCAGTCAGACCTAATGTGTTCTATCAATTGGAAAGTTCAGGAATAGAAAGCTGCATGGCACCAAAAAGTAATGTTCATTTAAGTAATGCTCACGAAATAAATCCATACTGAGTGGGTCTGTGGAATATGTTTTACAGTTAAAAGGCTCCCTGGATAAAAAACAAACAAACAAAAAAAGCTTGAGAACCACTGTTATATAACATTACATTAACGTTAATGAAAATTGTCCATGGTGTAATGCTGAATAATTGCACTGGGACGTGTTTGTGTTTGTGTTTGTGTATGGTTATGTTTTACCTCTAGAGGTCGCTGTTGGGTTGTTCCTCACCATCAAGCTAAAACACTGGAGTGACAGCTGTTCTTCCTGTCCTGCTGTGATGATGTGGTGTTTTCTTGTCTGACATTAGTCAGTGCTGTTCACATGACGACTAGTGATGAAAAGCAATCAGTCAGAAGTCCATCAGATCATTGAAGGAATCTCCCAGTGTTCCTTTCAATCTCATCTCATTTCACCATTATAAGTTTCCCATAATGAATTTACTTCAACCTCCAAATTTACAATGAAAGTCTAAGGCCAGATGTTGATGTTGAAATCTATTTAACTGACTCTACACGTCGAGATAATGAAAACATTGTGGTTGTGTGGGTGTGATGGCGCATGGACACAAGATAACCTTCTAGAACGTGTAAGGAACCCGAAATGACGTTTGGAATCACATTTGAAAACCTACAGCTTTGGTAAGACTTTTTTCTTACGCCTCCCTCATCATAACACCTTTGTTATTTACATAGTAACGGTTATGGTTACGTTTTTCTTATATAGTCATTCATTCTTCAGTACGCACTTTATCCTAGTCAGGATCGCAGTAGATCTGGAGTCTATCGCGAGAACACTGGCGGGAATACACCCCGCATGGGAGGCTAGTCCGTCGCAGAGCACCATGCACGAACACGTTCACAAACTCATTCCCACCTAGAAACAATTTAGCACCATTAGCACCAACCAGCTCAGCGGTTAAGAAGTTGGACTTCTGATTGGAAAGAGAGTGACGTCAAATCCCAGCACTGCCAAGCTGCCACTGCAGGTGCCTTGAGCAAGGCCCTTAACCCTTGACTGCTCAGTATAAATGAGATACATGTAAGTTGCGCTGGATAAAGGCGTCTCTCAAATGCTCTAAATGTAAAACTCAGAACCAAACCGGCGACCCTGGAGCTGTAAAAACCTGTTTTTATTATAATTCATGTAGGAGTAAACCGGCTTGTGTGGGGGTTTTTCTTCATTCTTCTCTCAGTGCAGGAAAATACGACAGATGGGTTAGTCAGTGTGGCACTGGATATATCTCGGTCCATTCTTGGTGCCAGTCCAAATTTTCTCTCATGTAACTTGTTAATTGAAGAACTGCCTGTTCTTCACTGGTAATGTTACATGTTGTTTGATTGAACCGCCAACAGACGCAGGTTTTCTTCATAGCAGTTGGTTATACAAATCCTAGGTACCGGTCCAGCTAGCTATACGGGTCTCTTTCCATTCATTACCAGAACTCCAAATATGAATGAAGATAGGAAACTAATACTGTTACTATTCTGTTTCCCCCTGGTCATGCTCTTATATATATATATGCAGTTAAAGACTATGTATTACTATGGACTATTTCAACCAGCACACCTGCAGTGAAGTCCCTGATCAAGTGTGTGTGTGTGTGTGTGTTAGATTAAGATTCGTATTGGAGCTCAGCTCTGCAGGCTGGTGGATCTTTAGGAGCACGGTTCCTCTGTACGCTGCGTATATATATAGTATATATTTTTGGCCTTTGGGACACCAGACCCAGTTTGGGATGTGCTGAGCTGCGGAATAACAAGAGAACCTAAAATAGAAGAAGAGCAAGAAGAAGAGCACGGTGTCGTCCTCTCTATCCGCGACACTACATTCCACCACCACCACCACCACCACCATCATCATCACAGATCACAGAGTCTCAGATACCAACCATCTGAGCTTCCTGACAGTCTGACCGGTGTGTATTTTATTTACAGCCAGTGTGTGTGCGAGATCAGGTCCTTCATGACTGATACAAAGCCAATCGTGGGCTATATCATAACAGTCCACTAGCACACCACACGCAGCATAATAACAACGGACGCCAGTGGCTAGCATGTCATCACAAGGGTCCGATGACTTCGTGTGGGTTTTTGTTTAGACACACGGTTTCTCGCGGGTCTCAAATCGTGGTGTCAGATTCAGCCACAGAGTGCTGTTCGAAAGAGGCTGAGGATTGACAAGATTGAATCCGATACGTTCAGCTCAACGTTCAGTTGTTAGCCACTGATGCTAAGCGTAACAGTGTATTTTTAGGAAAATGTCGATATTTCCTGCAGTTTTCGTCTTGTTTTCACTACTTCCAAGCGCAAACAAAGCAGCTACTGTACGCTAGCTAGCTAGCTAAATAGTGTTCCTTGGTCATTAGCTAGCGTACGCTCGGCCCCCGTAATTTCTCAGTCGCTTCGCGGCAGCGTGTTCACGACGTCAACCGCTAAAACACACGCGGTCATGCGTTTACCGTGTTCTCGGATTTAAGTCTCGGGATTGTTCTGGAATTCCGTGAGTCCCTTTCGTTTCTGACTCTAGAACGGGAATGAAGTTTAACATGGCTTCACTGCGTCAATGGGAAATTTATCAGCACACACACACACAACGTTTAAGTGTCAGCAGTAACCCGGGAGACACGCGAGCTTCAGAAACATAATATAATGTGTTCAAACACTAAAACGCCCGACAGCTGGTGGCAGTGAATCCCGGCTGAGAGGAACAGGTGGAGATCCACTGGCCAGCGTGGCTCCATTCAGACCAGCCTCATGAAGTGTGCAGTAGATCACACACACACACACTGCATGAGGGATTAGCATAATGAAAACAGTGGTGGCGTGTGTTCAGCGTGTGGTGAACAGCTGGACGGCTGTGCTTCTCCAGCTCTCCGTAATCCAGGGGTTTAATCCATCAGCAGCTGTGTGCGTTCTGACCTCCTCGCCGATGGAACCCAACAATCCATGTACAGTCAGCTCAAGAATTATTGGCACCCTTTACACAAATGAACAAAAATGACGACGTAAAACAAATAACAACAGATGCAACGAGTGTTACTTTATGCTTCGAGCACCATCTGTCTCTTTTGTGCGGGTGATGGACGATCGAGGGAATTTATAACCCAGAGAAACATAACGTTGGTCAAAAGGCAACAACAGAACTTCTGCACACCGAGAGCAGCTCGACAACTCGTTTTTCTTTTCTTTCTTTCTTTCTTTCTTTATTTTTAACACGCTTCATGTTTTTGAGAGAAAAACACTATAACTATCATTTAAAAACAAGTCCCTATGAGAATATTAGCAGCGGTCTGCTTTCTATTTCTCGCTCTACACATACACGGTCAACTCCAGAATTATTGGCACCTTGAACGGAAACGAGAAACAATTAATACATAAGATTAAAAATACATTTTGTTGGAGGGAAGGTGAGTGAGTGAATGAGTCCTCCAAATGTTTGAGGAGAAATGATCAATCTTTATGAGTTATAGTCTGTTTTTTTTTTCCTTCTATACTTTTGAAGGGTGCCAATATTTTTTCTTGACTCTTTATAAATGATTTCTATTATTATTAGTTCTTTCTTTCTTTCCTTTTGGACTTCTTTTACTCGATCTCATCATAGGCGTACATACAAAAGGAACTTAGAAGTGTCCTGAAGTCTAATAAATAATAATCCTACAGTAAATGTGTCCGATTCCAGATTCAGGTTTTTCAGAAGATACACAGTGTTCTTAGTGTAGCTGTGTATGAAGCGTGTGTTTTTGCATTTCTCCATCACAGGGATTTTTCTTTCCTTTAGTGAAGTGATGAGAGCAGCTGTTCCTCTGACTTATCGGTTTCCGCACCCTCACGCAACACAGTTCCAGCCAATCAGAGCTCAGTACACTCAGCGGATGGCCAATCGAGTGGTAGCTACGCAAATCAGCTTGACTGAGCCAAGAGCCACTTGTAGAGCAGGGGTGTTTCTGCATTTTCTCTCGGAGGTCAGTTTTATACAAGGCCCTTTAGACACACACACACACACACACACACACACACACACACACACAGCACTGTCCTGTGAATGATTGTAGATTAATATTAATACGGCTCAGTACATCATGTACACTATTCAGTCTGTACAGGACTGCTTGCAAAACTGCTTGATTTTGCTGCATTTTTTTTTTTTTTTTTTCAAAATTTGCGATGCAATTTGTGGAGTTATTTCTGCTTTTGCGCTTGAATTGCCGAAATCGCAACCGCACGAAATAGTTTTGCGCGGTGATGTTTGTTGGTAAACGAGACCTTTGAGCTGTACTCACGTTTGGCGCACGCGAGTCGAAGATAACTCCGTCACGTGACGCGCCTCGGCTCAAATCTCTGGAAATTGCGAAAAATCGCAAGCTCTATCGAATTTCGTGGAGTTTGCTCGATTTCACGTTCATTTCTGCGATCGCAAAATCCTGGAGGGACTGACTATGTCCGTCTTAACCCGAACGTAGTTCGGGTTAAATATAAGATTTACTTAAACATCTGCATACAGCATTGCTAACGTCCGTATCGTCATTTTGAAATCTGTGCGGATTATAATATCGTCCTATCGTGACCGTAGTTGAATTTCAGCTCCAGGTTTCAGGAGGGCATGGCCTTGGGGTGGAATGGAACCAAACTGGGGTGAACTTACGTTCACACCAAGACGTGACGAAGCAACATGTGGGACATGGAGCTGTGATTTCAGCGGCAGGCGACAAAGAGTGTACGTGGCTAATCTGCCAAACGAAGCTAGCTCGAAGCCTAGAGCGTAAGACGTCAACCGAACGGTTAATTTTCACACCAATTAGCGCGTGGCATTACTGAAGACATTTTGAGGCAGATATATACAGGAGAAGATTTAGGGTGAGATAAACTTTCATAGCTTATTAGCTACATTAGCTTTAACTAAAAAAAAAAAAAAAAGAAGCAAACATCAGACAGCAAACATGTCTTGGCTGATCAGTCACTACTACTTTTAACGCCAGTCACCCAAACACAAAACAAAGGGAGCAAAACTAAGTATGTTGAACACTGAGTCGAACACACACACACACACACACACACACACACACACACACACACACATCCAGAGACAAAGACAGCTGTCCACAGAGACAGACAGGTGACAGGTGTGCACTGACAGCTGTGATAAAAGGTCCGAGACCCTTCACCTTCATGTCAAGATGAAGCCAAAGAATTCATCATGTCTCCTATTCGGCCTCCTAACAACTGAATTTTCCTCCACAAATCTGTCAGTGTGTAAATTTACAGCTCTTTCTGAGCCTCCGGACACAAACAGAGATCTGAAGGAAGCCATCTTGTCTTTGCTATGATTAGCAGCTAACGACTGACTCTGTAACAGCGGTGTTTGTTGGACCGTGTAAATATCTGAGAAATTTCAAACTGGTTTAGAATAAATTCGAGGACAAAATGCTAGTCTTCCCATTTCTTAGGCTTGACGTGGTGGTTAGCATACAGCTAAAATCCTGGGTTGAATTATATCATGTATAACAGTCTATGAAAATAAGCTAAGCTAGCCAGCTACCTAAACACAGCACTGTCATAACTAGATAAGGTTTTCTAGCAAGTTAGCTACTTTCAAGCTAAATATATTGCGTGATTAAGACCAAAGCCAAGTTAACAACAACAACAACAACAACAAAAGCTTATTTACGCTAAGTATTTTACTGTGTAATCAAAACCAGTAGTCAGGATACGCTAGCTAACATAAGGGTTAAGTCACATTGCAGGAACCGAGGTCTATAGCGAGGTAAACTATAGTGGTTAAAGTCAGCATAAACAGAAATATAACTTATTAAATATCTGAGAAATCCATTTAAACTGTAGACAGCTACATGCTAGCTGCACTAACTAACACCCCTAATCTGCCTCTGCTAATGTTCCATGATCAGTCAAGTTCCTGATTTGCTACATAAAGATGCTAATGATGCAACAACCTTTAAGTAGACTTGTTTAGCAAAGTTTTTGTTGTTGTTGTTGTTTCTGCTATAACATACCTGAAGTCATTCTTGTACTTCCTGTCACTCATTCTACTGTTAACGGATTATAAGATTATCTAATCCGCTGTCTTGTGATGAACATCCCAATAAACACAGTTGAGCAGTGGAGAATTAAAGCGCACCTATTATGGTTTTGAAACGTGCCTAATTTTGTTTTAAAGGTCTCCTACGATAGATTTACACGCATCCGAGGTCAAAAGACACTTTAACGTGCTCATCATTTAAACTGCAGCGTTACCGTTTTCCACAGTGTCACAAACGACTCGTTAAATGATCCGTTCTAAAGGATTCGTTCTAAACTCCTCCTTTCAGACAGCATACTCTGCTCTGATTGGTCAGACGTCCCAGTCTGTTGTGATTGGTCTACCGCTGTCAGCGTGTTTTGGAAAAGGAAACGCCCACTACCGTAACGGGTCTCAGCTCCGTCTGTCAGCGAGCAGCCGATGAAGACCAGAGGCGGGGCTTTTTGTTACAAACCTACGTAGGTTAGTACAGGAAATAAAGTCTGGAATCACTAACGACTCGATTCAGCCGTTCAGAGTCGATTCCTTCTTTTAGGAGTCGATAACTCTGTTTGTCGTGCGCTTTGATTTTTTACATTCACAACCAGCTACATATATAACACACTACATGAAAGGTAATATCTGAAAAACCATAACAGCTGCACTTGAAATACATGTCACAGGTTGCCAGATCCTCCACACAGATATTCCCCAACAGAAGTGTTTTGGGTTGCCACACATCTCCCTAAAAAAAAATGCTAAACATACATAATAAATAAACACGAGCATGAAGTTGAAGTCGCTTGAACGTGATTTTATTAACGCCAATGCTCCAAAGTTCTTTATTCACAGACGAAAAATAGATCTACCTTTGAATCTTTCATTTGGATTTTTTTTTAACACAAATACAATGTTTAAAAATGTAAACATCGTTGCAAAATAAACAAGTCAATCATGAGAATATAGTTCGTTCATATTACAAATAGCATTCTCAATATAATCATCTGGTACAATATTACATTTGCTTTATTTATCATAATTATTATTATTATTTATAATCATCTTTTTTTCTTTTTTTTTTTTTAAGCACAAGAAAACAAACCTCAAAAAACTCCAAATACAAACCAGTCATCAGGAAAAAAAAAGAAAAGGATGGAGAAATCCTGCTGTATATTAATTAGTCTGCTGTGTAGGGATGGGCAATACTAACATAATATCGATATCATGATAAATTATGCCACGAGAGATTTTGATTTGATCTTTTTAATTTAAAAAATTTAAACTTAATTATAGTTAAGTAAACTTTGACTCGTTATTGCCATTTTTTAAAGATACAACACCACTGTTGCTAGTTTTGCTGTTAGTTTGTATATATTTAGTTAGTATGTATACGTTTATCGTAGGAATGTATTCGAGTATCGTGATATCGATGCTTTTGTCATATCGCCCACCCCTACTGCTGTGTATGTTGTTGCTGTTGGTCTACCGAAAGCTTCGTGATCATTGCCCCACTTCTCGGACACATGAGAGTGTAAATGAGTGAGTAAGCGACAGTGAACTAATGAGCTCTTTATGGCAATATTGCTGCATATTCGTTTCCATTGTGGCTGGTGATCGCTTCATCTCATACCGCAGCACTGTCGAATTCTCGATTCTGATTGGCTGACAGACGTTCTGAGGTGCGTGATTGTTTTTTTTTTTTTTTTTTAAGTGAATGCACAGCAAAAGTAGTCCCAGTCAGGTCTTGACCGCGTTACAGTTCCGTATCACTTCGCCAAGTGAACTGAAATGAGGGAAAAGTCAGAGCGGAGGCTTGAGCCATTGATATGCAGTTATTAAGAGAGACTTAGAGAGAGAGAGAGAGAGAGAAAACAGAAAGAGAGAGTGCAAGAGAGCAATAAAATAATAAATAAAGTAATTAAAAAAACAAAAAACCCTGTGAACATGTAGGCTTATCGCTAGTTATTTATTTATTTATTTATCAGCATGAAACGGGGAAAAAAAAAACAATTTCTCCCTCTCTCTCTCTCTCTCTCTCTCCGTCTCTAATAACTGCATATCAATAGCTCAGGTGGCTTGAAATGAAGCCATCTGAACAATATGGTCTTGAGGTGTGGTAACTGTGGTATAAGCGGAATAATAAACTCCGGTCTGTTGAACTGTTAGGAAATAACGCGCACCCGAGGTACGACGGCCGCGTTACCACCTCGGGGTGTGCGTTATTTCCTAACGATTCAACGGCCCGTCGGCAACGATACCTCACTGACACTGCACGCGGTCCAGCGTGAGGTGAACACATTCACACGTACGGATATAAATACGATTTCACCATAACGAATCTGTGATGGAACGAAAGTCCATTTACCGGAGCGTAGCCGTGCAGCGGGGATGTGGGGAGGCCCAACAAAAAAAAAAAAGGACAAAAAAAGAAAAAGAAAGAAATGCCAGACAGTACAGCAATGAAGTTTCTACCGTGGCGTTATTTTTTTTTTTTAACGTAAGAAATATTTATCATTTTGTGCCGAATTCGGACGGCTTTAACTGTACTTTACTCTACTGAGTAACTGAACAAAGAAAAAAGAAGCTCGAGTGGTTAGCTTTACTTAACAAAAATGGTTGGCCTATATAGGTGGGGCTATTTCAGCTACAGTTTTCAGGCCATTCTGGATCCGTGGATCAGCTGTTGACTTATAGTCAGCTTGCTAACAGTGTATGTTAACTAAATTAACGTTACTACCAACAATCCATTGTGGTACTTAGTTAACTAAGTAGAATTTACTGGCATTTACGGCGGCCGTCATTTGCAAACATCTCCTTCTGGAAATCTGTTTGACGTACGCTTAATAGTAACACTACTAGCCTGATCGCTCGATCGGTAGACTATGAACTAGTGTACAAAACTCGTATTAGTAATAAGATGGTACACTATTTGGAGCAACAACAACAACAACAACAACAACAAAAAACACACCCACCCCTTGCACTATCCTGGCTACGCCCTGATACAACCGTGGATTGTCACACAGCACACATCTGATCTATTTAAAAACATATATTTCAAGTCTTTATGTGTTTCTTTCCACAATTCAGTTCAACTCGACACTACAACACAGCAACAAACTCACCACGCTGGTGCGTAAAACTCGCGACACAAACGACAGCAGTCATTCAAAACAGTTAGATCGCATTCAAGAACTTTAAGCTGAAAGAGCTCCAGACTCTGAGAGCTGTCCGGTGGGGAAACGACATCAATACGATATCAAACTCAACAGAGGTGAAGAGCTCATTTTGGTCCACATGGATATTTAGCAGCGAATCTTCTAAATTCACTTCAATCAAATGATCAAATAATACAGAACACACTAGACGTTTGAGCAAACCATGAGCAATCTCAATTATTATGATAATAATAATCCTGATAATGAAATTATTTCATGCTGGAATGTTCTATGTGGATGTTTCCTGGTTAGCCCGGAAATGTGGCTAGTACAGGACGCAAGCTAATTAGCATGACGCAAATGAAACGTTATTCACCCACTGTTCAGTCCCTCCAGGATCTCGCGATTTTACGATGGCGGAAATGAACGCAGAATCGAGGAAACTCCGCAATATCGGTCGGCGCTCGCAATTTTTAAAAAATTACCGCAGATTTTCCGCAGACTTGGGCCGAGATGCGCCACGTGACGCGTGCAGCCAGAGCCCCCTTCGATTCACGTCCGTCGAACATCGGTACAGCTAAAACAAACATCGCTGAGAAAGACCGCGCAAAACTATTCTGTGCGATTGCGATTTCGCTAATTCAAGTAGCGTTCCGCCCCAAAAAAAAAAAACTCGCAAAGTGCATCGCTAATTTTTTTTTTAAAAAGCCGCCGCAAAATCGAGCATTTTCGGCCGCAACAATCACAAACCCCTATCCCCCCCCACAAAATCCTGTACAGACTGAGAGTTAGTCACATATTCTTTAAAAATGATCAGAAGATGTTCATTAAACATGCCTTTTTGATTGTTCTTTACCTTCCATTAGCATGATTTTCAAATGGAATGGAAATAAAGACCTGGAGGTTTACGTTTTTTGCGCAAACAAAAAGCTTTAAAACGTTCCCTGATGCCGGTTTGAGATCTGAGCCTGCGACCCGTGATTTTATACTAACCAGAGTCACCACGCGTCATCTTGAAACGAATCACCGCGTGAGCGCAAGAATATCAGCGAAGAATGGACTTCCTGGAACAATGTCCTTGTCGAGTTGTTCTTGCAAAGACATGTGAACGGAGAGATTGAGACGTGCTGTGTAGCCGACACGCCACAGGAAGCAAGCTGCGTTACCTTATGAGGTTATTGCAAGCTAGCTAGTTTAGCTAACCGGTTCTTGTAGCCAACGAGCTAAAATTCCATGACTGTAGTATCCATTTCTCATCTAACTGTCTGAACCAGAATTTTTTTTTTTTACACTGATCCGTTAAAATAAACGAACGGAAAACGTACACTTAGGAATCAATTTGTCCACCAGCGATGTTGTTACGAAGCAGCCTAGGTCTTTCGTTTCATTGTCATCGATGTCACGGTTGGGGCGAGGGTTTGGATCAGGAATTCTTCCGGATATTTGAACCGTTCTTTTCTTACATTCTTCTGAGTCGGAACGGAACCTGGGCAGTGAGAGTTGATGTCGAGACGCAAGATTATACAAGAACCCATACTGAAAAAAATATCCCATTATGTGTCCTGAGTTTCAAGCTATAAGCATAATGGAAGTCTTTTGGTCTCAGCATGGTCCAGGCCATTCTCGGTGCAACAACTGAAACAGAAAGTCCGTTCTCACGTCAGTCATATACACTTGGTGTAACATTCATCAGATTTTTGGAAAGTTGACGAAGCGCTCTATTAAAAATCTGAAGATCATCTTAGATCAAGGTTCAATCCTGGTGGTTTTTACCTCAGCCTGGCCGAGAAGCAGCGCATGTACTCGGTAATCCAGCGATCGCCCGCTGCGGAAAGCTCGGACCGTCGCAACTTCTCCAGATCGGCCGACCTCGCTCTCCGACGCTCCGAGGCCCGGTGTTTTTCAGAATCGCGCCGTGTCTGGACCCCGACGTCGGCCCGGTGGATCTGAATGGGAATGAGAAAAAACAGAAAAACAACCACATTTTTTCATGTAAACTCACAAACTTTACATTCCGGGACATAGCCGTAAGGTACCCCTGCAACACAAAATGTGCGGGTTAAAAGGTTTAATAATGAGTCTTTATTGGTCACGTATACATTAAAGCGGAGTGAAATCCTTTTATTCGTATACCCCAGCATGTTAGGAAGTTGGAGTCAGAGCGCAGGGTCAGACATGATACAGCACCCCCTGGTGGAGACAAGGTTAAGGGCCTTGCTCAAGGGCCCAACAGTGCTGGGGCTTGAACCCCCAACCTTCCAATCAGTAACCCAGAGCCTTAACCGCTAAGCCACCACTATCCTTTTTCAAGGTTTTGCTGCTTGGACGGCTGCTTGTGATGATTGATATGATGCTAATCTCAAAAGCCCTGCCCACAAGTCACATATCCCTTTGTTCACTTTTCTGGTCACAAGCTTCAGGTCAAAGGGGAATACAGACGCTGACAAAATGAGCTTTTTGGAGAAGGATTGTAAAAAAATATCACGGCATCACGTCTTTGTAGCGGCGAGTGAACGAGATATTCTCGCGTTTTCGCTAACGCGTGTTCGCTAGCAGGCTACGGTCGGTGGTCTGTCATTTGTAATGTCTGTCAAATGACCTGGGCAGTTCTTGGCCATTTTTAATAACGCAACATGCCAGGCTTAAAAAAATCTGCTTCGTGAGACTACCACAGCACTAACCGTATTATTTTCTATCCAGATGCAAATTCAGACTCTTGATGCTGAAATCCCACTCGTGACTCGTGTCCCAAACCCAAGCTAGTTTACTAACAGTTAGCTAGCTGGCTTTTTAAAATAAATGACGTCATCGGACTGGAATATGTATGCGACTAACAGTTTAAACTCACGTTTGAGGAAAATATCGCCTGTATGTTTTAAAATTTTTTATTACACTTGTTAATTCGGTTAAGGATGCGTTAGCCTGTGGCGCTCCAGTGCATTTAAGCAGCAGATGTGGCTGTGCGTCAGTAGACTTTTTAGTTTTTTCACGTTTGCCCTGCAAATGTGTTAATTTACTACACAAACGAATATCTGTAACACCTGGTGGATAGTTTCATTTCATTACATCGTGTAGATCCGTGTATATCTGCATCGGCATCGTAGACGTGTGCGAATACCGGATCTGGTCATTGACCCAGAATTCCCATATCTGTGCATCTGTAGTCAGGACTTTCTGCAGCAACAAGTGAAACTTCTTTATGCTCCCGCTGCATTTCCGATGTTCTAATTAAGCGAATGGAACGGGTCGGATACCCGACTCGACCTCGGCTCAGCCTGAATAATTTAGAATCGCGTGGCCGGTCGGTAGAGCTGTGATATCCAGTACGTCTGGTATCTCTGGATGCTTCGATGAGCAGAGGTTTTTTAAAGTAAGACTTCACCTGGAATGCACGGATAGGGATAGGAGAACAGAATCGAGGTCATGCGGGGTGATCCCTGCTGGAATTGATTTCTTATTGGCTCGGTCCTGTAAGAAATTACAGACAGCCTCTAAGTAGATTCCGGTCCAAGTTAGGGGTTTCGAACAAGCTCACCCCCCCCCATAAAGTGCAGATCATTTAAATGCTTAATTATCACAGGGATAATTCAGGGTCCCAGCAATATGTGGATAATTATAGCTGAACTGGCCTTCAATCAATTATAGCGTGGGAGCGGCAGTGAAGAACCGTCCCTGAACAAAGTGAGCGTAATTATCCTTCAGAAAGGCGTCTGTCTAGACAATCCTATCACCCTACCATTACCGCGGCGACACCCGTGAGGACGTCGATAACGTGTTATTGTTCGAAGTTCACGTGAAGCGCTTCATGTACGTTGTCGCTGCTACGCTGCGACAATATGAAGCTATTGTACGTCGTGATCTTCGACGTCGTCGTCATTTTTTCTCTCACACTGAGCGTCATCTTGCTTTGTGTTCGGTCACAGTCACGAACGCTGTATCAGAACGCTCGGGCTTGGTGACTCACCTCTCCGGCGGACGCCGAGCCTTTCATGTTGAGCCTCCTCCTCTCCCTGGCCTCCATGCTCCTCTCGGTCCAGTCGTAGCGGATATTCGAGCGTCTGTTGTCCCGGTTGGAGGGTCTCTCCGCAGCGCTGGCCGGCGGCTGGCTCTTGGCTCGGATCGGTTTTCTCAGCGTGGAGTCGGTGGACTCGTCGGTGTCGAGTTCACGCCGAGGGACACCGGGTTCAGACCGAGGAGCCCGGTGTCTCTGTCTCACTCCGAGCTCAGACGGCCCGTTCGCTGCGACGTGCTGGTATCCATTCTCTGAGATTCATAAAAAGAAAAGATTTCGAGTAGATTCACACACTGACGTTGGACCACATTCATACAGTTAGTCAAATCGTGGAAAATCTGCTTCGATCATAGTAAATGAAGTCGTATTTCCGTAGTAAGGAAGTAAGGAATCTGAAACTAACGTATAGACTGTACATCCTATAAATGAAAGTATTAAATCCATCCTTCATCTTGCACGTACATACTGTAGGCTTTTTTTTTTCTTTTTTTTACGTCAAAAATCATCCTTGATGCCTCCAGGGAACCGCTCCACTGTCCTCCATCATTAACCAGGACAAAGTTCAGCGCAGGATCACACGCCTGGACACCTTCAAAACTGCAGGACTGGTTTTTAGTCCCAAAGGAGCACAAGGCTAATTTTAAAGAACTACGAGACCCAGCTTATCACGGAGGGGACGTTATGTCTTTATAATGTGAGTCAAAACTTGATGTTTAATCTGAACATTACATGATTTTGACATCACTCTGCTGATGTAATTGCACGAATAAAGTGGATGGTGAGTATATGTCCCTTAACTTTAAAAAAAATATATATATATATATATATATATATATATATATATATATATATATATATATTTTAAAGGTTTCCAAGGGGTGTAGCCATCATTTCAGATGTGAGGGGGGACAGAATGTCAAGGCTTTTCCTTTTTTTCTGACCTTTGTCTAATTAATGGCGCTTTTTTTTTTTATCTCTTCTGGCTCTTAATTAATTGACTTAATACGCAATTCGTGATTCTGTACTTGCATGTTACATTGTATATTGCACTGCATTGTTTAAATACTGCGAATTGGGTTTAGTGTACATTGTACTGCATATACTTTATTCTATTCTATTCAACAGTCCACGGTCCAAGTCACTCAATGCACAGTGCTGCAAAGAGAGTGTAATCGAACTAAACTAACTAACACGTCACTGCAAGGAGACCTCAGATCGGTACAATAACACGTCATATCGACAGTAAAGGAGAACGTTATGTAACACGCAACGCCCGTTTCGATATAACGGATCTATACTTTTTAGGTGGAGATCTCTCGCCCTCCAGGAGGCGAGCTGGGATCGAGGAACCTACCTACGGGATGTGAGTTCTGCCCCGGCGTGTCCGTGTCCTGTTCCGTGTTCACCTTGGGCGTCTCTGCGCTCTCGGAGGAGGACGGGTGCGGGTTTGAGGACTCCGTCGATCTGTCACCTCTGACCCCGGGGCTGGACCTGCCGCTGGAGTCCGACCCGCTGTCCCAGCTGTCCGCGAACAGCGGCCGGTGCGTCTGCTCCATCACCCGGCGGCTCAGCCTGTACTTCACCGAGTCCTGGTAGCACTTGGAGAACGTCTCCCATTTCGGCTCGCGGAACTTCTTCATGTACTCAGTGCGGACCTTCTTGGCGGCCGCGTTGCTGGGGCTCGTCATTCGGGCTGGAATCGACGCCGGGCACCTTGCACAGGTACAGGGGACGAGGTAAAACGTAAAAGTGAGCTGGACACTGATGAACAGGATCTAATTCAACACCGTTGTTCCAGTTTCTCTGCAGCAGAACCCGCGCGCGCTTCACCGATTATTTATTTATTATGTCTTACATAATACATACACCGCAGTTTCCACACTCAGTGGCAGTTTATAGGCTCATGTTACTGCTGCTCTCGTACTGACTACAGTTTATTTCATATATATATATATATATAGCCTACATATGAATAATTCCCCATCACTGTGTGTACTCATGCATGCATAATTAATTGACTAGTTTATTATTTGCTCATTAATAGCTAGTAATTGTGCACGGGTGTCTCGTCCATCCTTGCATGCGCATTTGGAGAACCTGTAGAGAACCTGTAGAGAACACATGTGGAGAACATGCTGAAGCTGTTTGGATGTCTGCACTACCTGTGCTGAGGAGGTAAACAGCTGCGCTCTTACCTCTCTGGCCTCTTTAAACTCCGAGATTCGAGCTGAACGGAAACACGCCGCTCCACGTCATATCCTCACGCGTTCCTCGCGCATTCCTGCAGAAAGCAGGTCGGGATTTCGGAGAAGTTCTTGCGTTAGGAAGAAAGCAGGTCAGGGAGTATTTACAGTCCCATCAGCACCAGCAAGAGCAGAAGGATGTCGCGCCCTGTGCGCTTGACGGTGCGCATGCGCGAGAGTAGAGGCACGCGTACGGGAGCGCGCGCTGGCGTGTATGTTTTTTTTTGGTGCGAGGCTCGCGTGAGCGCGCACACCTTTCAGTTTCCACCTGATGATGCAGTGGAGGAGAAGCATATCAGAAGAAGATAATAAGACTGGTGATTATACTGCTTTTTAAATGAGC
Source organism: Ictalurus furcatus (assembly GCF_023375685.1). Classification (NCBI taxonomy): domain Eukaryota; kingdom Metazoa; phylum Chordata; class Actinopteri; order Siluriformes; family Ictaluridae; genus Ictalurus; species Ictalurus furcatus. Next base: position 17,438,313 of record NC_071280.1, read on the forward strand.
ATCATGTAACTGGGAATGTAATTACATGTAATTATCAGCTTACCGGCTGTATAATGAACAGCTCTGATAACACAGTAATTAGGCAATTAATTACAAGAGTGAGTTTTGGGGGTTTCCTTTATACACGTGTTAGATTTTCTGATAACGTTCTGTTGACATGCAAGTTATTGTCATTACTATATCATTACTATTATCATTATCATCCAGTTTCTATACCGGGGAACCTGGAGCCTATCCCAGGGTGCATGGGGAACGAGGCGGGGTACACCGTGGACATGGTGCCAATCTATCGCAGGGCACACTCACATACGCACTCACACACCCACTCATACACTACGGACACTTTAGACACGCCAATCAGCCTACCATGCATGTCTTTGGACTGGAGGAGGAAACCGGAGTACCCGGAGGAAACCCCCGCAGCACGGGGAGAACATGCGAACTCCGCACACACAGGGACACGGTGGGAATCGAACCCCCGACCCTGGCGGTGTGAGGCGAACGTGCTAACCGCTACTGCAAACCCAAATTTACAGCACGACTGAGTACAAGCAGGATAAAAAGCAACCACAAGAACGAAAATATGTTAAAAAAGAGATATTTTATTATTTTTTTCTTCCATTTTTGGTATGTTGATCATCGGGCAGAAAAGAAGAAGAAGAAAACAAACAACAAAAAAAACACGGACAGGAGTGGAAAAGGACTCGAGACAATCGGATACACAGTACAGTGGTTTAAAAGGGAAGCGTTGTGTTGCTGAAGGATGAAAGGTTTGATCGCCCGATCCTTGGTGTGGCCCATCCAACCCAGTCGGTGTCACTCTGCTGTCATAGCTTAATGACGCTGACGATTGGTATCAGAATCCTTTTTTTTTCTTCCCGGCAGTAACGTGGTTCCTTCACGTAAAGTTCATTCACATAAAAGAACATGGTTCCTTCACATCAGTAAATAATCTCCATACGACAGAGTGTACACGATCCCTTGTTTTTACCCCCTGTGTTGATATGTCTGTAATCTGGGAGGTATGAATCTGCTGTTATGAAATAATGACAGCTCAAAAACCCGTGAGAGCGAGTTCCCGAGCGAGAGGTTGGTCCGGTAGAGGCCGAGAACTTAGAAGCACTTGCGGTGGACGATGGTGGGACCGGCCTCGTCGTAGTCCTGCTTGCTGATCCACATCTGCTGGAAGGTAGACAGGGAAGCCAGGATGGAGCCACCGATCCAAACGGAGTACTTACGCTCAGGGAGAGCGATGATCTGGACAGAGGAGGGGAAACAAAATGAGTCGGAATGTTTCTAGACGAGTGGATTAGAACAGGTGTCTCATCTGTGTATGTGGCAACCACACTAGTTAAATCGATGTGTCGTATTCATCGCCGTGAACTCATAGTTCATCGCTGTTCGGTCATGCTAGTCTCTTATCCGGACCTTTGTAAGCAAGGAATTTCACGAATTTTTGTTGACTACATCTGATATGATGATTGATAGAACTGTGGTTGATTAAAAAACCTAGAGAAGAACGTACCTTGATCTTCATTGTGCTGGGGGCCAGGGCAGTGATCTCCTTCTGCATACGATCAGCGATCCCGGGGTACATGGTGGTGCCGCCAGACAGGACGCTGTTGGCGTACAGGTCCTTCCTGATGTCAATGTCGCACTTCATGATGCTGTTGTAGGCGGTCTCATGGATGCCAGCGGACTCCGTGCCTGCACGTGGAGCATGAGTAAACAGCTTTTAGCTTTCAAGTCCAGAAAGATAGAGATGTTGAAAAAGCTTGTTCTGGTACGTACCGATGAAGGAAGGCTGGAAGAGAGTCTCTGGGCAGCGGAAACGTTCGTTGCCAATGGTGATCACCTGACCATCGGGAAGCTCGTAGCTCTTCTCGAGGGAGGTGGAGGAGGCGGCGGTGGCCATCTCGTTCTCAAAGTCCAGGGCGACATAGCACAGCTTCTCCTTGATGTCACGCACAATCTCACGCTCGGCTGGAAGGAACCACATATTGAATTTTTTTAAACATCTCACTTTTAGGGCCGCACCCAGAAATGCCATTTAACGAGCGATCGGATGAGACACACACCAGTGGTGACGAAAGTATAGCCACGCTCAGTCAGGATCTTCATCAGGTAGTCAGTCAGATCACGACCAGCCAGATCCAGACGCATGATGGCGTGGGGCAAGGCGTAACCCTCATATATGGGCACATTGTGTGTCACACCATCACCAGAGTCCAGCACAATACCTGAACAGGGTCAACACACACACATATATATATATATATATATATAAAATGACTCATTTTAAAGGAGTGGTTTATAATTTTAGCACCCTCTGGCGCCCTCTGCTCCCTACAAAGTAAAGTGCAAGGAAAACTGACAAACTTTGATTTCCCCCCAAACCGAAATCCATCCGAACACATCTGTTGTTCTTATTCTTTTCTGGTTCAAGGGAGAAATGACTTAATATTTAATGAACATGAAAACTTTAGAAAATGATGTTCATGCAAGCGAATCATAAACCGATGGTGGTTATGATACTTACCGGTGGTACGGCCGGAGGCGTACAGGGACAGCACGGCCTGGATGGCCACGTACATGGCGGGAACGTTGAAGGTCTCAAACATGATCTGGGTCATCTTCTCACGGTTGGCCTTGGGGTTCAGGGGCGCCTCTGTGAGCAGGATGGGGTGTTCCTCAGGGGCCACACGCAGCTCGTTGTAGAAGGTGTGGTGCCATATATTCTCCATATCATCCCAGTTGGTGATGATGCCGTGCTCGATGGGGTACTTCAGAGTCAGGATACCTCTCTTGCTCTGGGCCTCATCTCCAACATAGCAGTCTTTCTGACCCATACCGACCATGACACCCTGGAAAGAGACAAGAAATACAATCAGATGTAATGCATCTGTACTCATCGACAGATCTTGCTATATATCTAAATCTCTTGCAGATATTTAAGCAATACAGAAACTACTAATTAAAGCTGCTACACAGTTTGAAAAGAGCAGATATATTTGTGGCTGTAGTGAACAAAACCACAGGAAAAGAAAGTTAGCATTAGCGACGCTAGCTCTAATTATGTTTTATCATTCATAGTCTGAGGTGAGTGCTATGGTATGGGTATCACGATACATTATTTGACAGCTTTATATTGTTTTCGTTTCATTGTTTCGTACAAAATGTCTATTACAATTTTTTTTTTTTTTTTTTACAGTATTTTAAGCTGCTTGTCGACGTTGTCGGACACCTCTAGATCCACTACAGGAGGAAATAGTGGAACTGGCTCCAAACGGCCACCAGGTGGAGCCGGAAATGATGTCTACGGTGAGTGCGGAAATGTATAGCATCCCAGGACCTACCTGGTGACGAGGGCAACCGACGATGGACGGGAAGACGGCTCTGGGGGCGTCATCTCCGGCGAAACCAGCCTTCACCACGCCGGAACCGTTATCGCACACCAGGGCGGTGGTCTCTTCGTCGTACCACATGTTGAATGGGTTCCTGAAATAGAAGCACACGATGAGGAATGAAACACACACACACACACACACACACAATACACCTAAACCTAACCTTAACCTCAGTAACCAAAATAGTACTTTTAGTTGTTGTTTTTTGTGTGCGTTTTATTTTATTTTATGTTTGTTTTTTGGTCCACACATGCTTGCACAGACTGCCTTCTCTCCAGAGTTTATAAGAGACGTATAGTCTAGATCTATAGGCGACAAAAGGTCCCCCTAGAGTCCTTTTCATTTCCCTAAAGAAATATAATTATGATCCAGTCCCGAAGTGCAGCTTTGGAGAAGTCCGTCTGATTGGCTGAGCTGGTGCTCGGTCCCGCTGTAAAATGAAGCTCGAGGGCGCCTTGGACTCTAAAGTTCCAGCTAGAGACAGAAAGCCGGCGCTCCTCCGTCCTCCCGCCTCTAGCCGTCAGGAATGTGCGTGTATCCCGTAGGAATCCCCGCGCCCATATTTGGGGTCTTCGCACCAAGCGCCTGGATTCCAAGTGTGTGTGTGAGAGTGTGTGTGGTGGGCTGTAACCGTGCATAGACGAGTCGGGGGTCTGGTGTGCCATGTTTGGGAAGTGTCCATGACCTGATCAATGGAGGCCAACTTTGGTTAAGGACAAGAGACTAAATGAGAAGGTGGCTCTGGACATCACACCTTAAATGTCTTTGATCCAAACACCGGACACGAGTACTGATATTTTCTAGACAAAAAGCCAACGTATATGACCCATGACTTACAGTGACGTAAAATTAGGGAAACACTGTGCTGTAGGGTTCTGCATAGAAACCGTAAGGATTTCCGTTCCCTCAGAGGGATAATCCATGAACCCAGGAAGTGTGTATTCTAACCTACGCCTACTGGGACTACATTAAAAGTGCATATATTTTAGTTCATAAAAAAAAAAAATTCTCCTCCTGTTATGTTTTTTGAAATGTGGAAACAAGAAGGTGCTCAGTAAGGCATCATCGTCACTTCATTCATAATCAAGCACACGCGTGAAAGGTTGGGTTTGAACGATTTGACTTTTTCTCATCGTAATTCTATTTACGATTACACGTGTTCATCACGGCAGTTAGTAGAGCCAATGGGATGCAAGCAAAGAAGCTAATGGACACGACGAGCAGTTTACGTGTGTATAAGTGAAGGGGCGGCACTCAGCATCGTCTGTACTGCAGGGAATCGGTGGAGTGCACATGACTGAACAATTCTGCAAATCTCCCGAGACCGCACACCGTGTAGAGAAGGTGGTGTGGTTTCACACATACAGCAGGACTCAGGTTCTACGTTGTGTGAGGGAAATTACTCATTTTTACTTTGTAATAAGTTTGTTCATGTTCATCTGAGGATAACGCCTAAGAAGGCCATGTGATGTCACTGAGATCCATACAGAATTATCTGCTTACAGAAACACAAACATGTTCTTCTGTTCGAGGTTCGTCTAAACATCTTCCAAGATCCTAAAACAAATCCTGTTTGAACTGCCTCAAAGCGCTTCTTATCAGTACACAGAATTATGTCATGCTCTGCGTTTCATATCTATAGTAGTGGTTCAGCACAAGCACTTCAGAGCGCTCTCATTATTCTCTCCTGCTTTATTCTATCCTGTATTAACCGTCTTTCTGTAATAAACCTTTTTACCTTCAGAGGACGAGTCTGCGAGTGTTGTCTAATTTCCACGACAATTTGGCGTCTCCTGTCTGGACTGCGCGAGTCTTTTCAGCTTTTCTGGACAACAAGAAAACCGGAGGAGGCACGTAGAAAAGTTTCACCCTGAAGACCGTGTTAACACGCAGGCGGTTTTCCCTTTGTTATGCAGAGCGAAAGATGCAGCCTTACCACTGACTGGTAGGAATCATCAAGATTTCAGAGTTTAGAATTAGAATTTTATGAAGTCATCATGTATTGCTGTCTCTGCCGAAGGGAGTCAAGATTTCAGAGTTTAGAATTAGAATTTTATGAAGTCATCATGTATTGCTGTCTCTGCCGAAGGGAGTCAAGATTTCAGAATTTAGAATTAGAATTTTATGAAGTCATGGTGTATTGCTGTCTGTGTGGAAGGGAGTCAAGATTTTAGAATTAGAATTAGAATTTTATGAAGTCATTGTAGAATTGAAGTCATTGCATGACCCACACACTTTTACCCAAATTTGGTATTTAGCTGATCGTGGTGACGGGACTAAGTGCCTAAGGCGACGTGATTTCTATAAGTCCCACATAAGCCCGCAAAGTTCTTTAGTAGACTGTTGCTGCAGATTGGACGACAGTCAGTAGTTAAAAGCCCGTATGCCAAGATATTGGCCGCGTCTGTAAACCGTTCTGTATCGCCTTTCATCAGAAGACTAAACAGTGCTACCCACACAACGTCACACGTCCCCGCGTCACGCAGACACATAATGATTGTTCTATCATTGAACACATGCGGTCTGCGATACGCAACCCTCCGCAGACTAGCGAGACGGGGTTTGATTGGCTGAACTCAGTAGTCGGGGGATGGGGCTCGTGGATGTTAACCGTCTGTCTATCAATAGGTGCAATAATTCTTCTCGTCTTGCTCATCTTGCCTTGTATTGTTCCTCTCGTTCGGAACAGTCTCTCACGCTCGTTGAAATCACTAATGACCAAACGCTGATGTTGACAAAGACTGAGTACGATCCCTATGATGACCAACCTGACTCGTATCCTAAACCTGACTGGGTATCAGATTCTCCCAGCGACACTGACGATGACGACCTGCTGACCTCCATTTCACATCTACTGTAAATATTCCTTTGACCATGACGACTCTCATTTCACCCTAAAATGAGCTTGCTTGACGACAGGATACTTTATATCCACAAAAACAGCCTTAGCGCCTTCTTTATGTCTGTTTTATGTTTAATCCAGTTGAACCGTGAAAGGATTCTAAAGTTCTGATGTACTCACAGCATAGTCATTTCTGTGTGAATTTTAGTTATCACATTTTGTAATGATAAAATGGAGGAAATGTGAGGGAAATTACTCATTTTTACTTTGTAATAAGTTTGTTCATGTTCATCTGAGGATAACGCCTGAGAAGGCCATGTCATGTCACTGAGATCAGTACAGAATGTTTATCTGCTTACAGAGACACAAACATGTTCTTCTGTTCAAGGTTCGTCTAAACATCTTCCAAGATCCTAAAACTGTTTGAACTGCCTCAAACTGCTTCTTATCAGTACACAGAATTATGTCATGCTCTGCGTTTCATATCTATAGTAGTGGTTCAGCACAAGCACTTCAGAGCGCTCTCATTATTCTCTCCTGCTTTATTCTATCCTGTATTAACCGTCTTTCTGTAATAAACCTTTTTACCTTCAGAGGACGAGTCTGCGAGTGTTGTCTAATTTCCACGACAATTTGGCGTCTCCTGTCTGGACTGCGCGAGTCTTTTCAGCTTTTCTGGACAACGAGTAAACCGGAGGAGGCACGTAGAAAAGTTTCACCCTGAAGACCGTGTTAACACGCAGACGGTTTTCACTTTACTGTGCAGAGAGAAAGACAGACGCAGCCCTTAGCACTGACTGGTAGAAATCATCAAGAATTTAGAATTTAGAATTAGAATTTTATGAAGTCATCGTGTATTGCTGTCAGTGATATAAGATATGCGTGTATTCCATTGAGAGAAGTATTACATGGAGTGATTTCTTATGTCGTGCTCTGCGTTTCATATCTATAGTAGTGGTTTAGTACAAGGGCTTCAGAGCGCTCTCATTATTCTGTCCTGTATTAACCGTCTTTCTGTAATAAACTTTTTTACCTTCAGAGGACGAGTCTGCGAGTGTTGTCTAATTTCCACGACGGTTGTTAGCCTTTGATGGCCTCTACAGCGTTATCTGACATTGAGGTGATGTACATCGCCTCGTGTGAGCCAAGTTTACTTCCACAAACGACAAAATGTGACTTGTAGCTTTGGCTCTGATTTTTATGACAAAGTATTTGTGGGGTAGAAGAAAGAAAGAAAAAAAAAAAACGGTGGCGAGTGCAGTGTATGTTCCTCAGCAATTTGTCGTGGCGTGAGTGGAATAAAACGCTTCAGGATGCGCCGTGATAAGAAGATAATCTACTTCCTGGTGGTAACAATAACTCGAGTTATATTTTCCTAAAACAGCTTGCCAGGTTGTGTTTTATTCCTTACGTAATACAGCGTAGTATACTAATATCTTCCTAGCCCTATTTTTCTCCACATGAAAACAAGCTTTAGATAAACTTTCCTCTGGGCGCCCGGATACGGACAGATTCATTTCTTTAAAATTGGTTTAGCGATCCTGTTTAGCCGTGAGATTAAAGTTCGGGCTTTTTTTTTTATTTTATTTTATTCGAACCCAAGCAGGAACTCCACCCGTTTAAATCAACCGCTCTTAATCCGATGGCTTCCTGCTTTGTGAGACCGCAGAGCAGATCGAACCTCCCCGTCTGATCGAGGTCTACAGCCCCATATAGGGTGACTGCAGCCGCTCCATAGAGCTCTGGT